>NW_026711619.1:0-219618 GCF_026419965.1 Kogia breviceps | reverse complement strand
GGTCAACGCCCATGTGTGGAAGTGCCCCTATGCTCTGTGGTTCTGTGTTTTCCATGGTTTGGGAAAGAGGATACACTTGTGAAGATTGGCTGTTGGCCATTGACATCCCGCCCATCAGCTTAACAAGGCTCCCTTGACTCCGTGGCCTGTCCTGCCTTTCTGGTTTTTAGACTTTTTTCGCCTGGCCCTTTTGCCCCCGGGGGGGGGCGAGAGATTTCTTTGTAGTGCTGATTTGCTCTCCCAGGTTGCTTGGTTGGCCAAAAAGGGCGTATGCGTTTTTTCCTGAATATATTCAGGAAAAAACGCATACGCCCTTTTTGGCCAACCGCATCATTGTCCACGTTCTGGCGCTTTTCATGTGCTCTCGGGGCCATTCCGATGTAGCCGTTGACATCCGTTTCCTGCAGTTCTGCCTTGCGTTCAGCGCCTCTTCGTAGCCTGACCTCAATATCTTTTGGGGCGATAGTTATCGTTTAGAACTCTGCAGGTTTGGGAAGTGCAGTGCCCCTGAGCTCCATTTCCCAAGTCCGCTTTTTTGTGAGTGGGACGCAACACGGCTGGATGGCTTCACGCCCTATTGTCGATCCGGGGTGGCAGGCTGAACCGCTGGTGAATTCTTCTTCGTGATGGGAAATGAGAGTGACATGTGCCCGACCAAACACCTCCAGCGAGTCTCTCATTGGTTCCCCACTCTTGCAGTTCATCCTGCGGACAAATTGCAGACGGTACGAAAGAGGCATGGAAAGGCGCCGAGTCTCCAAGTGGGGAGATTGTTAGTAAGGGGGCCTGAATGGAGAACACGAGCACCAGAGATGAAAACTGAGGTAGAGTTTCAGAAAGCTTTCCCGATCCCACGGTGTAGCATCCGCTGGGTTTCCAATGAGTGCTTTCGCTGTCGGAAGATTGCGTTGAACCTGGAGAGTTGGGACCCATGGAATGGGGAGCACGCAGGATTCCTTTCAAGGGTCTGCATTTGCTTTCCCAACCTCACCAATCGTCTCAGCCCCAAGAGTGTCCAGCCTTATGTCATCTGCCGCTGGGGCTGTAGATGTGGTCAATCCTGGTTGCATGCCAGTCCCTGAACGCATTTTGGAAGAAGTTCTCTCTGTTTTGCCCTGCTTGTTTCTTCTTTATGTTGGAAATGTATCCTCAGAATGGGTCTGAGCTGATTTTCCCTGCTGGTTTTAGGCCGCTTTACACACACTTGATGCACTTACACAGAGATATCAAGACTTAGCTTTGAAGATGCTTACTAGTCGGATAGATACTTGTGCGATGAACAGGGTCTGGTGAGTCCAGTTGATTGAGCAAGGAGTAGGTCGTGTCCATTCCATATTCGGTTTTCGGAAGGGTATCTGTGCTCATTTCAAACTCGAGTTTTATGCGTCACCCCCACCTCACCTTTCCCCTGAAGCAGGCATAAGTGTGTTTTCTAACAGCGTGACTCTGTTCTGTTTGGGGATTCAGTGCATGGGGAGCGATTTTTACATTCCCTCGATAAGTGATATCATAAGTTTCTTTTTTTGTGGGACTTATTTCACTGAGGATGATCGTACCTAAATCCACTCAGGATGCTGCTACCAGCCTCATGACGTGGATTTCATGGCTGAGTGACACTCCATTGGACCTACGTAGCACCACTTGTCCACTTGTCCACTTGTCTTTGTCCACTTGTCCACTCGTCCTTTGTCCACTTGGCTCTTTCCTGGGATATGAAACGTGTACCGGAGTGGAGGTTCTTGTCAAGACAGCAGCCCTCAACTTTGGGGTCCCCTGTGTCTGGTTGATTTTTTCATTTTCCCAAGGTCAACGCCCATGTGGGAAGTGCCCTATGCTCTGTGGTTCTGTGTTTGACATGGTTTGGGAAAGAGGATACACTTGTGAAGATTGGCTGTTGGCCATTGACATCCCGCCCATCAGCTTAACAAGGCTCCCTTGACTC
Organism: Kogia breviceps; assembly: GCF_026419965.1. Lineage (NCBI taxonomy): Eukaryota > Metazoa > Chordata > Mammalia > Artiodactyla > Physeteridae > Kogia > Kogia breviceps. The sequence goes on along the minus strand of NW_026711619.1, from coordinate 217,676 downwards.
CGTGGGCTGTCCTGCCTTTCTGGTTTTTAGACTTTTTTCGCCTGGCCCCTTTTGCCCCGGGGGGGGGCGGCGAGAGATTTCTTTGTAGTGCTGATTTGCTCTCCCAGGTTGCTTGGTTGGCCAAAAAGGGCGTATGCGTTTTTTCCTGAATATATTCAGGAAAAAAACGCATACGCCCTTTTTGGCCAACCGCATCATTGTCCACGTTCTGGCGCTTTTCATGTGCTATCGGGGCCATTCCGATGTAGCCGTTGACATCCGTTTCCTGCAGTTCTGCCTTGCGTTCTGCGCCTCTTCGTAGCTGACCTCAATATCTTTTGGGGCGATAGTTATCGTTTAGAACTCTGCAGGTTTGGGAAGTGCAGTGCCCCTGAGCTCCATTTCCCAAGTCGCTTTTTTGTGAGTGGGGACGCAACACGGCTGGATGGCTTTCACGCCCTATTGTCGATCCGGGGTGGCAGGCTGAACCGCTGGTGAATTCTTCTTCGTGATGGGAAATGAGAGTGACATGTGCCCGACCAAACCACCTCAGCGAGTCTCTCATTGGTTCCCCCTCTTGCAGTTCATCCTGCGGACAAATTGCAGACGGTACGAAAGAGGCATGGAAAGGCGCCGAGTCTCCAAGTGGGGAGATTGTTAGTAAGGGGCCTGAATGGAGAACACGAGCACCAGGAGATGAAAACTGTAGGTGAGTTTCAGAAAGCTTTCCCGATCCCACGGTGTGTAGCATCCGCTGGGTTTCCAATGAGTGCTTTCGCTGTCGGAAGATTGCGTTGAACCTGGAGAGTTGGGACCCATGGAATGGGGAGCACGCAGGATTCCTTTCAAGGTCTGCATTTGCTTTCCCAACCTCACCAATCGTCTCAGCCCCAAGAGTGTCCAGCCTTATGTCTTCTGCCGCTGGGGCTGTAGATGTGGTCAATCCTGGTTGCATGCCAGTCCCTGAACGCATTTTGGAAGAAGTTCTCTCTGTTTTGCCCTGCTTGTTTCTTCTTTATGTTGGAAATGTATCCTCAGAATGGGGTCTGAGCTGATTTTCCCTGCTGGTTTTAGGCGCTTTACACACACTTGATGCACTTACACAGAGATATCAAGACTTAGCTTTGAAGATGCTTACTAGTCGGATAGATACTTGTGCGATGAACAGGGTCTGGTGAGTCCAGTTGATTGAGCAAGGAGTAGGTCGGTGTCCATTCCATATTCCGGTTTTCGGAAGGGTATCTGTGCTCATTTCAAACTCGAGTTTTATGCGTCACCCCACCTCACCTTTCCCTGAAGCAGGCATAAGTGTGTTTTCTAACAGCGGTGACTCTGTTCTGTTTGGGGATTCAGTGCATGGGGAGCGATTTTTACATTCCCTCGATAAGTGATATCATAAGTTTCTTTTTTTGTGGGACTTATTTCACTGAGGATGATCGTACCTAAATCCACTCAGGATGCTGCTACCAGCCTCATGACGTGGATTTCATGGCTGAGTGACACTCCATTGGACCTACGTAGCACCACTTGTCCACTTGTCCACTTGTCTTTGTCCACTTGTCCACTCGTCTTTGTCCACTTGGCTCTTTCCTGGGATATGAAACGTGTACCGGAGTGGAGGTTCTTGTCCAAGACAGCAGCCCTCAACTTTGGGGTCCCTGTGTCTGGTTGATTTTTTTGATTTTCCCAAGGTCAAACGCCCATGTGTGGAAGTGCCCTATGCTCTGTGGTTCTGTGTTTTCCATGGTTTGGGAAAGAGGATACACTTGTGAAGATTGGCTGTTGGCCATTGACATCCCGCCCATCAGCTTAACAAGGCTCCCTTGGACTCCGTGGCCTGTCCTGCCTTTCTGGGTTTTTAGACTTTTTTCGCCTGGCCTTTTGCCCCGGGGGGGGGGGCGAGAGATTTCTTTGTAGTGCTGATTTGCTCTCCAGGTTGCTTGGTTGGCCAAAAAGGGCGTATGCGTTTTTTCCTGAATATATTCAGGAAAAAACGCATACGCCCTTTTTGGCCAACCGCATCATTGTCCACGTTCTGGCGCTTTTCATGTGCTCTCGGGGCCATTCCGATGTAGCCGTTGACATCCGTTTCCTGCAGTTCTGCCTTGCGTTCAGCGCCTCTTCGTAGCCTGACCTCAATATATTTTGGGGCGATAGTTATCGTTTAGAACTCTGCAGGTTTGGGAAGTGCAGTGCCCCTGAGCTCCATTTCCCAAGTCGCTTTTTTGTGAGTGGGACGCAACACGGCTGGATGGCTTCACGCCCTATTGTCGATCCGGGGTGGCAGGCTGAACCGCTGGTGAATTCTTCTTCGTGATGGGAAATGAGAGTGACATGTGCCCGACCAAACACCTCCAGCGAGTCTCTCATTGGTTCCCCCTCTTGCAGTTCATCCTGCGGAACAAATTGCAGACGGTACGAAAGAGGCATGGAAAGGCGCCGAGTCTCCAAGTGGGGAGATTGTTAGTAAGGGGGCCTGAATGGAGAACACGAGCACCAGGAGATGAAAACTGAGGTGAGTTTCAGAAAGCTTTCCCGATCCCACGGTGTAGCATCCGCTGGGTTTCCAATGAGTGCTTTCGCTGTTGGAAGATTGCGTTGAACCTGGAGAGTTGGGACCCATGGAATGGGGAGCACGCAGGATTCCTTTCAAGGGTCTGCATTTGCTTTCCCAACCTCACCAATCGTCTCAGCACCAAGAGTGTCCAGCCTTATGTCTTCTGCCGCTGGGGCTGTAGATGTGGTCAATCCTGGTTGCATGCCAGTCCCTGAACGCATTTGGAAGAAGTTCTCTCTGTTTTGCCCTGCTTGTTTCTTCTTTATGTTGGAAATGTATCCTCAGAATGGGTCTGAGCTGATTTTCCCTGCTGGTTTTAGGCCGCTTTACACACACTTGATGCACTTACACAGAGATATCAAGACTTAGCTTTGAAGATGCTTACTAGTCGGATAGATACTTGTGCGATGAACAGGGTCTGGTGAGTCCCAGTTGATTGAGCAAGGAGTAGGTCGTGTCCATTCCATATTCGGTTTTCGGAAGGGTATCTGTGCTCATTTCAAACTCGAGTTTTATGCGTCACCCCACCTCACCTTCCCCTGAAGCAGGCATAAGTGTGTTTTCTAAAAGCGTGACTCTGTTCTGTTTGGGATTCAGTGCATGGGGAGCGATTTTTACATTCCCTCGATAAGTGATATCATAAGTTTTCTTTTTTTGTGGGACTTATTTCACTGAGGATGATCGTACCTAAATCCACTCAGGATGCTGCTACCAGCCTCATGACGTGGATTTCATGGCTGAGTGACACTCCATTGGACCTACGTAGCACCACTTGTCCACTTGTCCACTTGTCTTTGTTCACTTGTCCACTCGTCTTTGTCCACTTGGGCTCTTTCCTGGGATATGAAACGTGTACCGGAGTGGAGGTTCTTGTCAAGACAGCAGCCCTCAACTTTGGGGTCCCTGTGTCTGGTTGATTTTTTGATTTTCCCAAGGTCAACGCCCATGTGTGGAAGTGCCCTATGCTCTGTGGTTCTGTGTTTTCCATGGTTTGGGAAAGAGGATACACTTGTGAAGATTGGCTGTTGCCATTGACATCCCGCCCATCAGCTTAACAAGGCTCCCTTGACTCCGTGGCCTGTCCTGCCTTTCTGGTTTTTAGACTTTTTTCGCCTGGCCCTTTTGCCCCGGGGGGGGCGAGAGATTTCTTTGTAGTGCTGATTTGCTCTCCCAGGTTGCTTGGTTGGCCAAAAAGGGCGTATGCGTTTTTTTCCTGAATATATTCAGGAAAAAACGCATACGCCCTTTTTGGCCAACCGCATCATTGTCCACGTTCTGGCGCTTTTCATGTGCTCTCGGGGCCATTCCGATGTAGCCGTTGACATCCGTTTCCTGCAGTTCTGCCTTGCGTTCAGCGCCTCTTCGTAGCCTGACCTCAATATCTTTTGGGGCGATAGTTATCGTTTAGAACTCTGCAGGTTTGGAAGTGCAGTGCCCCTGAGCTCCATTTCCCAAGTCGCTTTTTTGTGAGTGGGACGCAACACGGCTGGATGGCTTCACGCCCTATTGTCGATCCGGGGTGGCAGGCTGAACCGCTGGTGAATTCTTCTTCGTGATGGGAAATGAGAGTGACATGTGCCCGACCAAACACCTCCAGCGAGTCTCTCATTGGTTCCCCCTCTTGCAGTTCATCCTGCGGACAAATTGCAGACGGTACGAAAGAGGCATGGAAAGGCGCCGAGTCTCCAAGTGGGGAGATTGTTAGTAAGGGGGCCTGAATGGAGAACACGAGCACCAGGAGATGAAAACTGAGGTGAGTTTCAGAAAGCTTTCCCGATCCCACGGTGTAGCATCCGCTGGGTTTCCAATGAGTGCTTTCGCTGTCGGAAGATTGCGTTGAACCTGGAGAGTTGGGACCCATGGAATGGGGAGCACGCAGGATTCCTTTCAAGGGTCTGCATTTGCTTTCCCAACCTCACCAATCGTCTCAGCCCCAAGAGTGTCCAGCCTTATGTCTTCTGCCGCTGGGGCTGTAGATGTGGTCAATCCTGGTTGCATGCCAGTCCCTGAACGCATTTTGGAAGAAGTTCTCTCTGTTTTGCCCTGCTTGTTTCTTCTTTATGTTGGAAATGTATCCTCAGAATGGGTCTGAGCTGATTTTCCCTGCTGGTTTTAGGCCGCTTTACACACACTTGATGCACTTACACAGAGATATCAAGACTTAGCTTTGAAGATGCTTACTAGTCGGATAGATACTTGTGCGATGAACAGGGTCTGGTGAGTCCAGTTGATTGAGCAAGGAGTAGGTCGTGTCCATTCCATATTCGGTTTTCGGAAGGGTATCTGTGCTCATTTCAAACTCGAGTTTTATGCGTCACCCCACCTCACCTTTCCCCTGAAGCAGGCATAAGTGTGTTTTCTAACAGCGTGACTCTGTTCTGTTTGGGGATTCAGTGCATGGGGAGCGATTTTTACATTCCCTCGATAAGTGATATCATAAGTTTCTTTTTTTGTGGGACTTATTTCACTGAGGATGATCGTACCTAAATCCACTCAGGATGCTGCTACCAGCCTCATGACGTGGATTTCATGGCTGAGTGACACTCCATTGGACCTACGTAGCACCACTTGTCCACTTGTCCACTTGTCTTTGTCCACTTGTCCACTCGTCTTTGTCCACTTGGCTCTTTCCTGGGATATGAAACGTGTACCGGAGTGGAGGTTCTTGTCAAGACAGCAGCCCTCAACTTTGGGGTCCCTGTGTCTGGTTGATTTTTTGATTTTCCCAAGGTCAACGCCCATGTGTGGAAGTGCCCTATGCTCTGTGGTTCTGTGTTTTACATGGTTTGGGAAAGAGGATACACTTGTGAAGATTGGCTGTTGGCCATTGACATCCCGCCCATCAGCTTAACAAGGCTCCCTTGACTCCGTGGCCTGTCCTGCCTTTCTGGTTTTTAGACTTTTTTCGCCTGGCCCTTTTGCCCCGGGGGGGGGGCGAGAGATTTCTTTGTAGTGCTGATTTGCTCTCCCAGGTTGCTTGGTTGGCCAAAAAGGGCGTATGCGTTTTTTCCTGAATATATTCAGGAAAAAACGCATACGCCCTTTTTGGCCAACCGCATCATTGTCCACGTTCTGGCGCTTTTCATGTGCTATCGGGGCCATTCCGATGTAGCCGTTGACATCCGTTTCCTGCAGTTCTGCCTTGCGTTCAGCGCCTCTTCGTAGCCTGACCTCAATATCTTTTGGGGCGATAGTTATCGTTTAGAACTCTGCAGGTTTGGGAAGTGCAGTGCCCCTGAGCTCCATTTCCCAAGTCGCTTTTTTGTGAGTGGGACGCAACACGGCTGGATGGCTTCACGCCCTATTGTCGATCCGGGGTGGCAGGCTGAACCGCTGGTGAATTCTTCTTCGTGATGGGAAATGAGAGTGACATGTGCCCGACCAAACACCTCCAGCGAGTCTCTCATTGGTTCCCCCTCTTGCAGTTCATCCTGCGGACAAATTGCAGACGGTACGAAAGAGGCATGGAAAGGCGCCGAGTCTCCAAGTGGGGAGATTGTTAGTAAGGGGGCCTGAATGGAGAACACGAGCACCAGGAGATGAAAACTGAGGTGAGTTTCAGAAAGCTTTCCCGATCCCACGGTGTAGCATCCGCTGGGTTTCCAATGAGTGCTTTCGCTGTCGGAAGATTGCGTTGAACCTGGAGAGTTGGGACCCATGGAATGGGGAGCACGCAGGATTCCTTTCAAGGGTCTGCATTTGCTTTCCCAACCTCACCAATCGTCTCAGCCCCAAGAGTGTCCAGCCTTATGACTTCTGCCGCTGGGGCTGTAGATGTGGTCAATCCTGGTTGCATGCCAGTCCCTGAACGCATTTTGGAAGAAGTTCTCTCTGTTTTGCCCTGCTTGTTTCTTCTTTATGTTGGAAATGTATCCTCAGAATGGGTCTGAGCTGATTTTCCCTGCTGGTTTTAGGCCGCTTTACACACACTTGATGCACTTACACAGAGATATCAAGACTTAGCTTTGAAGATGCTTACTAGTCGGATAGATACTTGTGCGATGAACAGGGTCTGGTGAGTCCAGTTGATTGAGCAAGGAGTAGGTCGTGTCCATTCCATATTCGGTTTTCGGAAGGGTATCTGTGCTCATTTCAAACTCGAGTTTTATGCGTCACCCCACCTCACCTTTCCCCTGAAGCAGGCATAAGTGTGTTTTCTAAAAGCGTGACTCTGTTCTGTTTGGGGATTCAGTGCATGGGGAGCGATTTTTACATTCCCTCGATAAGTGATATCATAAGTTTCTTTTTTTGTGGGACTTATTTCACTGAGGATGATCGTACCTAAATCCACTCAGGATGCTGCTACCAGCCTCATGACGTGGATTTCATGGCTGAGTGACACTCCATTGGACCTACGTAGCACCACTTGTCCACTTGTCCACTTGTCTTTGTCCACTTGTCCACTCGTCTTTGTCCACTTGGCTCTTTCCTGGGATATGAAACGTGTACCGGAGTGGAGGTTCTTGTCAAGACAGCAGCCCTCAACTTTGGGGTCCCTGTGTCTGGTTGATTTTTTGATTTTCCCAAGGTCAACGCCCATGTGTGGAAGTGCCCTATGCTCTGTGGTTCTGTGTTTTCCATGGTTTGGGAAAGAGGATACACTTGTGAAGATTGGCTGTTGGCCATTGACATCCCGCCCATCAGCTTAACAAGGCTCCCTTGACTCCGTGGCCTGTCCTGCCTTTCTGGTTTTTAGACTTTTTTCGCCTGGCCCTTTTGCCCCGGGGGGGGGGCGAGAGATTTCTTTGTAGTGCTGATTTGCTCTCCCAGGTTGCTTGGTTGGCCAAAAAGGGCGTATGCGTTTTTTCCTGAATATATTCAGGAAAAAACGCATACGCCCTTTTTGGCCAACCGCATCATTGTCCACGTTCTGGCGCTTTTCATGTGCTCTCGGGGCCATTCCGATGTAGCCGTTGACATCCGTTTCCTGCAGTTCTGCCTTGCGTTCAGCGCCTCTTCGTAGCCTGACCTCAATATCTTTTGGGGCGATAGTTATCGTTTAGAACTCTGCAGGTTTGGGAAGTGCAGTGCCCCTGAGCTCCATTTCCCAAGTCGCTTTTTTGTGAGTGGGACGCAACACGGCTGGATGGCTTCACGCCCTATTGTCGATCCGGGGTGGCAGGCTGAACCGCTGGTGAATTCTTCTTCGTGATGGGAAATGAGAGTGACATGTGCCCGACCAAACACCTCCAGCGAGTCTCTCATTGGTTCCCCCTCTTGCAGTTCATCCTGCGGACAAATTGCAGACGGTACGAAAGAGGCATGGAAAGGCGCCGAGTCTCCAAGTGGGGAGATTGTTAGTAAGGGGGCCTGAATGGAGAACACGAGCACCAGGAGATGAAAACTGAGGTGAGTTTCAGAAAGCTTTCCCGATCCCACGGTGTAGCATCCGCTGGGTTTCCAATGAGTGCTTTCGCTGTCGGAAGATTGCGTTGAACCTGGAGAGTTGGGACCCATGGAATGGGGAGCACGCAGGATTCCTTTCAAGGGTCTGCATTTGCTTTCCCAACCTCACCAATCGTCTCAGCCCCAAGAGTGTCCAGCCTTATGTCTTCTGCCGCTGGGGCTGTAGATGTGGTCAATCCTGGTTGCATGCCAGTCCCTGAACGCATTTTGGAAGAAGTTCTCTCTGTTTTGCCCTGCTTGTTTCTTCTTTATGTTGGAAATGTATCCTCAGAATGGGTCTGAGCTGATTTTCCCTGCTGGTTTTAGGCCGCTTTACACACACTTGATGCACTTACACAGAGATATCAAGACTTAGCTTTGAAGATGCTTACTAGTCGGATAGATACTTGTGCGATGAACAGGGTCTGGTGAGTCCAGTTGATTGAGCAAGGAGTAGGTCGTGTCCATTCCATATTCGGTTTTCGGAAGGGTATCTGTGCTCATTTCAAACTCGAGTTTTATGCGTCACCCCACCTCACCTTTCCCCTGAAGCAGGCATAAGTGTGTTTTCTAACAGCGTGACTCTGTTCTGTTTGGGGATTCAGTGCATGGGGAGCGATTTTTACATTCCCTCGATAAGTGATATCATAAGTTTCTTTTTTTGTGGGACTTATTTCACTGAGGATGATCGTACCTAAATCCACTCAGGATGCTGCTACCAGCCTCATGACGTGGATTTCATGGCTGAGTGACACTCCATTGGACCTACGTAGCACCACTTGTCCACTTGTCCACTTGTCTTTGTCCACTTGTCCACTCGTCTTTGTCCACTTGGCTCTTTCCTGGGATATGAAACGTGTACCGGAGTGGAGGTTCTTGTCAAGACAGCAGCCCTCAACTTTGGGGTCCCTGTGTCTGGTTGATTTTTTGATTTTCCCAAGGTCAACGCCCATGTGTGGAAGTGCCCTATGCTCTGTGGTTCTGTGTTTTCCATGGTTTGGGAAAGAGGATACACTTGTGAAGATTGGCTGTTGGCCATTGACATCCCGCCCATCAGCTTAACAAGGCTCCCTTGACTCCGTGGCCTGTCCTGCCTTTCTGGTTTTTAGACTTTTTTCGCCTGGCCCTTTTGCCCCGGGGGGGGGGCGAGAGATTTCTTTGTAGTGCTGATTTGCTCTCCCAGGTTGCTTGGTTGGCCAAAAAGGGCGTATGCGTTTTTTCCTGAATATATTCAGGAAAAAACGCATACGCCCTTTTTGGCCAACCGCATCATTGTCCACGTTCTGGCGCTTTTCATGTGCTCTCGGGGCCATTCCGATGTAGCCGTTGACATCCGTTTCCTGCAGTTCTGCCTTGCGTTCAGCGCCTCTTCGTAGCCTGACCTCAATATCTTTTGGGGCGATAGTTATCGTTTAGAACTCTGCAGGTTTGGGAAGTGCAGTGCCCCTGAGCTCCATTTCCCAAGTCGCTTTTTTGTGAGTGGGACGCAACACGGCTGGATGGCTTCACGCCCTATTGTCGATCCGGGGTGGCAGGCTGAACCGCTGGTGAATTCTTCTTCGTGATGGGAAATGAGAGTGACATGTGCCCGACCAAACACCTCCAGCGAGTCTCTCATTGGTTCCCCCTCTTGCAGTTCATCCTGCGGACAAATTGCAGACGGTACGAAAGAGGCATGGAAAGGCGCCGAGTCTCCAAGTGGGGAGATTGTTAGTAAGGGGGCCTGAATGGAGAACACGAGCACCAGGAGATGAAAACTGAGGTGAGTTTCAGAAAGCTTTCCCGATCCCACGGTGTAGCATCCGCTGGGTTTCCAATGAGTGCTTTCGCTGTCGGAAGATTGCGTTGAACCTGGAGAGTTGGGACCCATGGAATGGGGAGCACGCAGGATTCCTTTCAAGGGTCTGCATTTGCTTTCCCAACCTCACCAATCGTCTCAGCCCCAAGAGTGTCCAGCCTTATGACTTCTGCCGCTGGGGCTGTAGATGTGGTCAATCCTGGTTGCATGCCAGTCCCTGAACGCATTTTGGAAGAAGTTCTCTCTGTTTTGCCCTGCTTGTTTCTTCTTTATGTTGGAAATGTATCCTCAGAATGGGTCTGAGCTGATTTTCCCTGCTGGTTTTAGGCCGCTTTACACACACTTGATGCACTTACACAGAGATATCAAGACTTAGCTTTGAAGATGCTTACTAGTCGGATAGATACTTGTGCGATGAACAGGGTCTGGTGAGTCCAGTTGATTGAGCAAGGAGTAGGTCGTGTCCATTCCATATTCGGTTTTCGGAAGGGTATCTGTGCTCATTTCAAACTCGAGTTTTATGCGTCACCCCACCTCACCTTTCCCCTGAAGCAGGCATAAGTGTGTTTTCTAACAGCGTGACTCTGTTCTGTTTGGGGATTCAGTGCATGGGGAGCGATTTTTACATTCCCTCGATAAGTGATATCATAAGTTTCTTTTTTTGTGGGACTTATTTCACTGAGGATGATCGTACCTAAATCCACTCAGGATGCTGCTACCAGCCTCATGACGTGGATTTCATGGCTGAGTGACACTCCATTGGACCTACGTAGCACCACTTGTCCACTTGTCCACTTGTCTTTGTCCACTTGTCCACTCGTCTTTGTCCACTTGGCTCTTTCCTGGGATATGAAACGTGTACCGGAGTGGAGGTTCTTGTCAAGACAGCAGCCCTCAACTTTGGGGTCCCTGTGTCTGGTTGATTTTTTGATTTTCCCAAGGTCAACGCCCATGTGTGGAAGTGCCCTATGCTCTGTGGTTCTGTGTTTTCCATGGTTTGGGAAAGAGGATACACTTGTGAAGATTGGCTGTTGGCCATTGACATCCCGCCCATCAGCTTAACAAGGCTCCCTTGACTCCGTGGCCTGTCCTGCCTTTCTGGTTTTTAGACTTTTTTCGCCTGGCCCTTTTGCCCCGGGGGGGGGGCGAGAGATTTCTTTGTAGTGCTGATTTGCTCTCCCAGGTTGCTTGGTTGGCCAAAAAGGGCGTATGCGTTTTTTCCTGAATATATTCAGGAAAAAACGCATACGCCCTTTTTGGCCAACCGCATCATTGTCCACGTTCTGGCGCTTTTCATGTGCTCTCGGGGCCATTCCGATGTAGCCGTTGACATCCGTTTCCTGCAGTTCTGCCTTGCGTTCAGCGCCTCTTCGTAGCCTGACCTCAATATCTTTTGGGGCGATAGTTATCGTTTAGAACTCTGCAGGTTTGGGAAGTGCAGTGCCCCTGAGCTCCATTTCCCAAGTCGCTTTTTTGTGAGTGGGACGCAACACGGCTGGATGGCTTCACGCCCTATTGTCGATCCGGGGTGGCAGGCTGAACCGCTGGTGAATTCTTCTTCGTGATGGGAAATGAGAGTGACATGTGCCCGACCAAACACCTCCAGCGAGTCTCTCATTGGTTCCCCCTCTTGCAGTTCATCCTGCGGACAAATTGCAGACGGTACGAAAGAGGCATGGAAAGGCGCCGAGTCTCCAAGTGGGGAGATTGTTAGTAAGGGGGCCTGAATGGAGAACACGAGCACCAGGAGATGAAAACTGAGGTGAGTTTCAGAAAGCTTTCCCGATCCCACGGTGTAGCATCCGCTGGGTTTCCAATGAGTGCTTTCGCTGTCGGAAGATTGCGTTGAACCTGGAGAGTTGGGACCCATGGAATGGGGAGCACGCAGGATTCCTTTCAAGGGTCTGCATTTGCTTTCCCAACCTCACCAATCGTCTCAGCCCCAAGAGTGTCCAGCCTTATGACTTCTGCCGCTGGGGCTGTAGATGTGGTCAATCCTGGTTGCATGCCAGTCCCTGAACGCATTTTGGAAGAAGTTCTCTCTGTTTTGCCCTGCTTGTTTCTTCTTTATGTTGGAAATGTATCCTCAGAATGGGTCTGAGCTGATTTTCCCTGCTGGTTTTAGGCCGCTTTACACACACTTGATGCACTTACACAGAGATATCAAGACTTAGCTTTGAAGATGCTTACTAGTCGGATAGATACTTGTGCGATGAACAGGGTCTGGTGAGTCCAGTTGATTGAGCAAGGAGTAGGTCGTGTCCATTCCATATTCGGTTTTCGGAAGGGTATCTGTGCTCATTTCAAACTCGAGTTTTATGCGTCACCCCACCTCACCTTTCCCCTGAAGCAGGCATAAGTGTGTTTTCTAACAGCGTGACTCTGTTCTGTTTGGGGATTCAGTGCATGGGGAGCGATTTTTACATTCCCTCGATAAGTGATATCATAAGTTTCTTTTTTTGTGGGACTTATTTCACTGAGGATGATCGTACCTAAATCCACTCAGGATGCTGCTACCAGCCTCATGACGTGGATTTCATGGCTGAGTGACACTCCATTGGACCTACGTAGCACCACTTGTCCACTTGTCCACTTGTCTTTGTCCACTTGTCCACTCGTCTTTGTCCACTTGGCTCTTTCCTGGGATATGAAACGTGTACCGGAGTGGAGGTTCTTGTCAAGACAGCAGCCCTCAACTTTGGGGTCCCTGTGTCTGGTTGATTTTTTGATTTTCCCAAGGTCAACGCCCATGTGTGGAAGTGCCCTATGCTCTGTGGTTCTGTGTTTTCCATGGTTTGGGAAAGAGGATACACTTGTGAAGATTGGCTGTTGGCCATTGACATCCCGCCCATCAGCTTAACAAGGCTCCCTTGACTCCGTGGCCTGTCCTGCCTTTCTGGTTTTTAGACTTTTTTCGCCTGGCCCTTTTGCCCCGGGGGGGGGGCGAGAGATTTCTTTGTAGTGCTGATTTGCTCTCCCAGGTTGCTTGGTTGGCCAAAAAGGGCGTATGCGTTTTTTCCTGAATATATTCAGGAAAAAACGCATACGCCCTTTTTGGCCAACCGCATCATTGTCCACGTTCTGGCGCTTTTCATGTGCTCTCGGGGCCATTCCGATGTAGCCGTTGACATCCGTTTCCTGCAGTTCTGCCTTGCGTTCAGCGCCTCTTCGTAGCCTGACCTCAATATCTTTTGGGGCGATAGTTATCGTTTAGAACTCTGCAGGTTTGGGAAGTGCAGTGCCCCTGAGCTCCATTTCCCAAGTCGCTTTTTTGTGAGTGGGACGCAACACGGCTGGATGGCTTCACGCCCTATTGTCGATCCGGGGTGGCAGGCTGAACCGCTGGTGAATTCTTCTTCGTGATGGGAAATGAGAGTGACATGTGCCCGACCAAACACCTCCAGCGAGTCTCTCATTGGTTCCCCCTCTTGCAGTTCATCCTGCGGACAAATTGCAGACGGTACGAAAGAGGCATGGAAAGGCGCCGAGTCTCCAAGTGGGGAGATTGTTAGTAAGGGGGCCTGAATGGAGAACACGAGCACCAGGAGATGAAAACTGAGGTGAGTTTCAGAAAGCTTTCCCGATCCCACGGTGTAGCATCCGCTGGGTTTCCAATGAGTGCTTTCGCTGTCGGAAGATTGCGTTGAACCTGGAGAGTTGGGACCCATGGAATGGGGAGCACGCAGGATTCCTTTCAAGGGTCTGCATTTGCTTTCCCAACCTCACCAATCGTCTCAGCCCCAAGAGTGTCCAGCCTTATGTCTTCTGCCGCTGGGGCTGTAGATGTGGTCAATCCTGGTTGCATGCCAGTCCCTGAACGCATTTTGGAAGAAGTTCTCTCTGTTTTGCCCTGCTTGTTTCTTCTTTATGTTGGAAATGTATCCTCAGAATGGGTCTGAGCTGATTTTCCCTGCTGGTTTTAGGCCGCTTTACACACACTTGATGCACTTACACAGAGATATCAAGACTTAGCTTTGAAGATGCTTACTAGTCGGATAGATACTTGTGCGATGAACAGGGTCTGGTGAGTCCAGTTGATTGAGCAAGGAGTAGGTCGTGTCCATTCCATATTCGGTTTTCGGAAGGGTATCTGTGCTCATTTCAAACTCGAGTTTTATGCGTCACCCCACCTCACCTTTCCCCTGAAGCAGGCATAAGTGTGTTTTCTAACAGCGTGACTCTGTTCTGTTTGGGGATTCAGTGCATGGGGAGCGATTTTTACATTCCCTCGATAAGTGATATCATAAGTTTCTTTTTTTGTGGGACTTATTTCACTGAGGATGATCGTACCTAAATCCACTCAGGATGCTGCTACCAGCCTCATGACGTGGATTTCATGGCTGAGTGACACTCCATTGGACCTACGTAGCACCACTTGTCCACTTGTCCACTTGTCTTTGTCCACTTGTCCACTCGTCTTTGTCCACTTGGCTCTTTCCTGGGATATGAAACGTGTACCGGAGTGGAGGTTCTTGTCAAGACAGCAGCCCTCAACTTTGGGGTCCCTGTGTCTGGTTGATTTTTTGATTTTCCCAAGGTCAACGCCCATGTGTGGAAGTGCCCTATGCTCTGTGGTTCTGTGTTTTCCATGGTTTGGGAAAGAGGATACACTTGTGAAGATTGGCTGTTGGCCATTGACATCCCGCCCATCAGCTTAACAAGGCTCCCTTGACTCCGTGGCCTGTCCTGCCTTTCTGGTTTTTAGACTTTTTTCGCCTGGCCCTTTTGCCCCGGGGGGGGGCGAGAGATTTCTTTGTAGTGCTGATTTGCTCTCCCAGGTTGCTTGGTTGGCCAAAAAGGGCGTATGCGTTTTTTCCTGAATATATTCAGGAAAAAACGCATACGCCCTTTTTGGCCAACCGCATCATTGTCCACGTTCTGGCGCTTTTCATGTGCTCTCGGGGCCATTCCGATGTAGCCGTTGACATCCGTTTCCTGCAGTTCTGCCTTGCGTTCAGCGCCTCTTCGTAGCCTGACCTCAATATCTTTTGGGGCGATAGTTATCGTTTAGAACTCTGCAGGTTTGGGAAGTGCAGTGCCCCTGAGCTCCATTTCCCAAGTCGCTTTTTTGTGAGTGGGACGCAACACGGCTGGATGGCTTCACGCCCTATTGTCGATCCGGGGTGGCAGGCTGAACCGCTGGTGAATTCTTCTTCGTGATGGGAAATGAGAGTGACATGTGCCCGACCAAACACCTCCAGCGAGTCTCTCATTGGTTCCCCCTCTTGCAGTTCATCCTGCGGACAAATTGCAGACGGTACGAAAGAGGCATGGAAAGCCGCCGAGTCTCCAAGTGGGGAGATTGTTAGTAAGGGGGCCTGAATGGAGAACACGAGCACCAGGAGATGAAAACTGAGGTGAGTTTCAGAAAGCTTTCCCGATCCCACGGTGTAGCATCCGCTGGGTTTCCAATGAGTGCTTTCGCTGTCGGAAGATTGCGTTGAACCTGGAGAGTTGGGACCCATGGAATGGGGAGCACGCAGGATTCCTTTCAAGGGTCTGCATTTGCTTTCCCAACCTCACCAATCGTCTCAGCCCCAAGAGTGTCCAGCCTTATGTCTTCTGCCGCTGGGGCTGTAGATGTGGTCAATCCTGGTTGCATGCCAGTCCCTGAACGCATTTTGGAAGAAGTTCTCTCTGTTTTGCCCTGCTTGTTTCTTCTTTATGTTGGAAATGTATCCTCAGAATGGGTCTGAGCTGATTTTCCCTGCTGGTTTTAGGCCGCTTTACACACACTTGATGCACTTACACAGAGATATCAAGACTTAGCTTTGAAGATGCTTACTAGTCGGATAGATACTTGTGCGATGAACAGGGTCTGGTGAGTCCAGTTGATTGAGCAAGGAGTAGGTCGTGTCCATTCCATATTCGGTTTTCGGAAGGGTATCTGTGCTCATTTCAAACTCGAGTTTTATGCGTCACCCCACCTCACCTTTCCCCTGAAGCAGGCATAAGTGTGTTTTCTAACAGCGTGACTCTGTTCTGTTTGGGGATTCAGTGCATGGGGAGCGATTTTTACATTCCCTCGATAAGTGATATCATAAGTTTCTTTTTTTGTGGGACTTATTTCACTGAGGATGATCGTACCTAAATCCACTCAGGATGCTGCTACCAGCCTCATGACGTGGATTTCATGGCTGAGTGACACTCCATTGGACCTACGTAGCACCACTTGTCCACTTGTCCACTTGTCTTTGTCCACTTGTCCACTCGTCTTTGTCCACTTGGCTCTTTCCTGGGATATGAAACGTGTACCGGAGTGGAGGTTCTTGTCAAGACAGCAGCCCTCAACTTTGGGGTCCCTGTGTCTGGTTGATTTTTTGATTTTCCCAAGGTCAACGCCCATGTGTGGAAGTGCCCTATGCTCTGTGGTTCTGTGTTTTCCATGGTTTGGGAAAGAGGATACACTTGTGAAGATTGGCTGTTGGCCATTGACATCCCGCCCATCAGCTTAACAAGGCTCCCTTGACTCCGTGGCCTGTCCTGCCTTTCTGGTTTTTAGACTTTTTTCGCCTGGCCCTTTTGCCCCGGGGGGGGGGGCGAGAGATTTCTTTGTAGTGCTGATTTGCTCTCCCAGGTTGCTTGGTTGGCCAAAAAGGGCGTATGCGTTTTTTCCTGAATATATTCAGGAAAAAACGCATACGCCCTTTTTGGCCAACCGCATCATTGTCCACGTTCTGGCGCTTTTCATGTGCTCTCGGGGCCATTCCGATGTAGCCGTTGACATCCGTTTCCTGCAGTTCTGCCTTGCGTTCAGCGCCTCTTCGTAGCCTGACCTCAATATCTTTTGGGGCGATAGTTATCGTTTAGAACTCTGCAGGTTTGGGAAGTGCAGTGCCCCTGAGCTCCATTTCCCAAGTCGCTTTTTTGTGAGTGGGACGCAACACGGCTGGATGGCTTCACGCCCTATTGTCGATCCGGGGTGGCAGGCTGAACCGCTGGTGAATTCTTCTTCGTGATGGGAAATGAGAGTGACATGTGCCCGACCAAACACCTCCAGCGAGTCTCTCATTGGTTCCCCCTCTTGCAGTTCATCCTGCGGACAAATTGCAGACGGTACGAAAGAGGCATGGAAAGGCGCCGAGTCTCCAAGTGGGGAGATTGTTAGTAAGGGGGCCTGAATGGAGAACACGAGCACCAGGAGATGAAAACTGAGGTGAGTTTCAGAAAGCTTTCCCGATCCCACGGTGTAGCATCCGCTGGGTTTCCAATGAGTGCTTTCGCTGTCGGAAGATTGCGTTGAACCTGGAGAGTTGGGACCCATGGAATGGGGAGCACGCAGGATTCCTTTCAAGGGTCTGCATTTGCTTTCCCAACCTCACCAATCGTCTCAGCCCCAAGAGTGTCCAGCCTTATGTCTTCTGCCGCTGGGGCTGTAGATGTGGTCAATCCTGGTTGCATGCCAGTCCCTGAACGCATTTTGGAAGAAGTTCTCTCTGTTTTGCCCTGCTTGTTTCTTCTTTATGTTGGAAATGTATCCTCAGAATGGGTCTGAGCTGATTTTCCCTGCTGGTTTTAGGCCGCTTTACACACACTTGATGCACTTACACAGAGATATCAAGACTTAGCTTTGAAGATGCTTACTAGTCGGATAGATACTTGTGCGATGAACAGGGTCTGGTGAGTCCAGTTGATTGAGCAAGGAGTAGGTCGTGTCCATTCCATATTCGGTTTTCGGAAGGGTATCTGTGCTCATTTCAAACTCGAGTTTTATGCGTCACCCCACCTCACCTTTCCCCTGAAGCAGGCATAAGTGTGTTTTCTAACAGCGTGACTCTGTTCTGTTTGGGGATTCAGTGCATGGGGAGCGATTTTTACATTCCCTCGATAAGTGATATCATAAGTTTCTTTTTTTGTGGGACTTATTTCACTGAGGATGATCGTACCTAAATCCACTCAGGATGCTGCTACCAGCCTCATGACGTGGATTTCATGGCTGAGTGACACTCCATTGGACCTACGTAGCACCACTTGTCCACTTGTCCACTTGTCTTTGTCCACTTGTCCACTCGTCTTTGTCCACTTGGCTCTTTCCTGGGATATGAAACGTGTACCGGAGTGGAGGTTCTTGTCAAGACAGCAGCCCTCAACTTTGGGGTCCCTGTGTCTGGTTGATTTTTTGATTTTCCCAAGGTCAACGCCCATGTGTGGAAGTGCCCTATGCTCTGTGGTTCTGTGTTTTCCATGGTTTGGGAAAGAGGATACACTTGTGAAGATTGGCTGTTGGCCATTGACATCCCGCCCATCAGCTTAACAAGGCTCCCTTGACTCCGTGGCCTGTCCTGCCTTTCTGGTTTTTAGACTTTTTTCGCCTGGCCCTTTTGCCCCGGGGGGGGGGGCGAGAGATTTCTTTGTAGTGCTGATTTGCTCTCCCAGGTTGCTTGGTTGGCCAAAAAGGGCGTATGCGTTTTTTCCTGAATATATTCAGGAAAAAACGCATACGCCCTTTTTGGCCAACCGCATCATTGTCCACGTTCTGGCGCTTTTCATGTGCTCTCGGGGCCATTCCGATGTAGCCGTTGACATCCGTTTCCTGCAGTTCTGCCTTGCGTTCAGCGCCTCTTCGTAGCCTGACCTCAATATATTTTGGGGCGATAGTTATCGTTTAGAACTCTGCAGGTTTGGGAAGTGCAGTGCCCCTGAGCTCCATTTCCCAAGTCGCTTTTTTGTGAGTGGGACGCAACACGGCTGGATGGCTTCACGCCCTATTGTCGATCCGGGGTGGCAGGCTGAACCGCTGGTGAATTCTTCTTCGTGATGGGAAATGAGAGTGACATGTGCCCGACCAAACACCTCCAGCGAGTCTCTCATTGGTTCCCCCTCTTGCAGTTCATCCTGCGGACAAATTGCAGACGGTACGAAAGAGGCATGGAAAGGCGCCGAGTCTCCAAGTGGGGAGATTGTTAGTAAGGGGGCCTGAATGGAGAACACGAGCACCAGGAGATGAAAACTGAGGTGAGTTTCAGAAAGCTTTCCCGATCCCACGGTGTAGCATCCGCTGGGTTTCCAATGAGTGCTTTCGCTGTCGGAAGATTGCGTTGAACCTGGAGAGTTGGGACCCATGGAATGGGGAGCACGCAGGATTCCTTTCAAGGGTCTGCATTTGCTTTCCCAACCTCACCAATCGTCTCAGCCCCAAGAGTGTCCAGCCTTATGTCTTCTGCCGCTGGGGCTGTAGATGTGGTCAATCCTGGTTGCATGCCAGTCCCTGAACGCATTTTGGAAGAAGTTCTCTCTGTTTTGCCCTGCTTGTTTCTTCTTTATGTTGGAAATGTATCCTCAGAATGGGTCTGAGCTGATTTTCCCTGCTGGTTTTAGGCCGCTTTACACACACTTGATGCACTTACACAGAGATATCAAGACTTAGCTTTGAAGATGCTTACTAGTCGGATAGATACTTGTGCGATGAACAGGGTCTGGTGAGTCCAGTTGATTGAGCAAGGAGTAGGTCGTGTCCATTCCATATTCGGTTTTCGGAAGGGTATCTGTGCTCATTTCAAACTCGAGTTTTATGCGTCACCCCACCTCACCTTTCCCCTGAAGCAGGCATAAGTGTGTTTTCTAACAGCGTGACTCTGTTCTGTTTGGGGATTCAGTGCATGGGGAGCGATTTTTACATTCCCTCGATAAGTGATATCATAAGTTTCTTTTTTTGTGGGACTTATTTCACTGAGGATGATCGTACCTAAATCCACTCAGGATGCTGCTACCAGCCTCATGACGTGGATTTCATGGCTGAGTGACACTCCATTGGACCTACGTAGCACCACTTGTCCACTTGTCCACTTGTCTTTGTCCACTTGTCCACTCGTCTTTGTCCACTTGGCTCTTTCCTGGGATATGAAACGTGTACCGGAGTGGAGGTTCTTGTCAAGACAGCAGCCCTCAACTTTGGGGTCCCTGTGTCTGGTTGATTTTTTGATTTTCCCAAGGTCAACGCCCATGTGTGGAAGTGCCCTATGCTCTGTGGTTCTGTGTTTTCCATGGTTGGGGAAAGAGGATACACTTGTGAAGATTGGCTGTTGGCCATTGACATCCCGCCCATCAGCTTAACAAGGCTCCCTTGACTCCGTGGCCTTTCCTGCCTTTCTGGTTTTTAGACTTTTTTCGCCTGGCCCTTTTGCCCCGGGGGGGGGGCGAGAGATTTCTTTGTAGTGCTGATTTGCTCTCCCAGGTTGCTTGGTTGGCCAAAAAGGGCGTATGCGTTTTTTCCTGAATATATTCAGGAAAAAACGCATACGCCCTTTTTGGCCAACCGCATCATTGTCCACGTTCTGGCGCTTTTCATGTGCTCTCGGGACCATTCCGATGTAGCCGTTGACATCCGTTTCCTGCAGTTCTGCCTTGCGTTCAGCGCCTCTTCGTAGCCTGACCTCAATATCTTTTGGGGCGATAGTTATCGTTTAGAACTCTGCAGGTTTGGGAAGTGCAGTGCCCCTGAGCTCCATTTCCCAAGTCGCTTTTTTGTGAGTGGGACGCAACACGGCTGGATGGCTTCACGCCCTATTGTCGATCCGGGGTGGCAGGCTGAACCGCTGGTGAATTCTTCTTCGTGATGGGAAATGAGAGTGACATGTGCCCGACCAAACACCTCCAGCGAGTCTCTCATTGGTTCCCCCTCTTGCAGTTCATCCTGCGGACAAATTGCAGACGGTACGAAAGAGGCATGGAAAGCCGCCGAGTCTCCAAGTGGGGAGATTGTTAGTAAGGGGGCCTGAATGGAGAACACGAGCACCAGGAGATGAAAACTGAGGTGAGTTTCAGAAAGCTTTCCCGATCCCACGGTGTAGCATCCGCTGGGTTTCCAATGAGTGCTTTCGCTGTCGGAAGATTGCGTTGAACCTGGAGAGTTGGGACCCATGGAATGGGGAGCACGCAGGATTCCTTTCAAGGGTCTGCATTTGCTTTCCCAACCTCACCAATCGTCTCAGCCCCAAGAGTGTCCAGCCTTATGTCTTCTGCCGCTGGGGCTGTAGATGTGGTCAATCCTGGTTGCATGCCAGTCCCTGAACGCATTTTGGAAGAAGTTCTCTCTGTTTTGCCCTGCTTGTTTCTTCTTTATGTTGGAAATGTATCCTCAGAATGGGTCTGAGCTGATTTTCCCTGCTGGTTTTAGGCCGCTTTACACACACTTGATGCACTTACACAGAGATATCAAGACTTAGCTTTTAAGATGCTTACTAGTCGGATAGATACTTGTGCGATGAACAGGGTCTGGTGAGTCCAGTTGATTGAGCAAGGAGTAGGTCGTGTCCATTCCATATTCGGTTTTCGGAAGGGTATCTGTGCTCATTTCAAACTCGAGTTTTATGCGTCACCCCACCTCACCTTTCCCCTGAAGCAGGCATAAGTGTGTTTTCTAAAAGCGTGACTCTGTTCTGTTTGGGGATTCAGTGCATGGGGAGCGATTTTTACATTCCCTCGATAAGTGATATCATAAGTTTCTTTTTTTGTGGGACTTATTTCACTGAGGATGATCGTACCTAAATCCACTCAGGATGCTGCTACCAGCCTCATGACGTGGATTTCATGGCTGAGTGACACTCCATTGGACCTACGTAGCACCACTTGTCCACTTGTCCACTTGTCTTTGTCCACTTGTCCACTCGTCTTTGTCCACTTGGCTCTTTCCTGGGATATGAAACGTGTACCGGAGTGGAGGTTCTTGTCAAGACAGCAGCCCTCAACTTTGGGGTCCCTGTGTCTGGTTGATTTTTTCATTTTCCCAAGGTCAACGCCCATGTGTGGAAGTGCCCTATGCTCTGTGGTTCTGTGTTTTCCATGGTTTGGGAAAGAGGATACACTTGTGAAGATTGGCTGTTGGCCATTGACATCCCGCCCATCAGCTTAACAAGGCTCCCTTGACTCCGTGGCCTGTCCTGCCTTTCTGGTTTTTAGACTTTTTTCGCCTGGCCCTTTTGCCCCGGGGGGGGGCGAGAGATTTCTTTGTAGTGCTGATTTGCTCTCCCAGGTTGCTTGGTTGGCCAAAAAGGGCGTATGCGTTTTTTCCTGAATATATTCAGGAAAAAACGCATACGCCCTTTTTGGCCAACCGCATCATTGTCCACGTTCTGGCGCTTTTCATGTGCTCTCGGGGCCATTCCGATGTAGCCGTTGACATCCGTTTCCTGCAGTTCTGCCTTGCGTTCAGCGCCTCTTCGTAGCCTGACCTCAATATATTTTGGGGCGATAGTTATCGTTTAGAACTCTGCAGGTTTGGGAAGTGCAGTGCCCCTGAGCTCCATTTCCCAAGTCGCTTTTTTGTGAGTGGGACGCAACACGGCTGGATGGCTTCACGCCCTATTGTCGATCCGGGGTGGCAGGCTGAACCGCTGGTGAATTCTTCTTCGTGATGGGAAATGAGAGTGACATGTGCCCGACCAAACACCTCCAGCGAGTCTCTCATTGGTTCCCCCTCTTGCAGTTCATCCTGCGGACAAATTGCAGACGGTACGAAAGAGGCATGGAAAGGCGCCGAGTCTCCAAGTGGGGAGATTGTTAGTAAGGGGGCCTGAATGGAGAACACGAGCACCAGGAGATGAAAACTGAGGTGAGTTTCAGAAAGCTTTCCCGATCCCACGGTGTAGCATCCGCTGGGTTTCCAATGAGTGCTTTCGCTGTCGGAAGATTGCGTTGAACCTGGAGAGTTGGGACCCATGGAATGGGGAGCACGCAGGATTCCTTTCAAGGGTCTGCATTTGCTTTCCCAACCTCACCAATCGTCTCAGCCCCAAGAGTGTCCAGCCTTATGTCTTCTGCCGCTGGGGCTGTAGATGTGGTCAATCCTGGTTGCATGCCAGTCCCTGAACGCATTTTGGAAGAAGTTCTCTCTGTTTTGCCCTGCTTGTTTCTTCTTTATGTTGGAAATGTATCCTCAGAATGGGTCTGAGCTGATTTTCCCTGCTGGTTTTAGGCCGCTTTACACACACTTGATGCACTTACACAGAGATATCAAGACTTAGCTTTGAAGATGCTTACTAGTCGGATAGATACTTGTGCGATGAACAGGGTCTGGTGAGTCCAGTTGATTGAGCAAGGAGTAGGTCGTGTCCATTCCATATTCGGTTTTCGGAAGGGTATCTGTGCTCATTTCAAACTCGAGTTTTATGCGTCACCCCACCTCACCTTTCCCCTGAAGCAGGCATAAGTGTGTTTTCTAACAGCGTGACTCTGTTCTGTTTGGGGATTCAGTGCATGGGGAGCGATTTTTACATTCCCTCGATAAGTGATATCATAAGTTTCTTTTTTTGTGGGACTTATTTCACTGAGGATGATCGTACCTAAATCCACTCAGGATGCTGCTACCAGCCTCATGACGTGGATTTCATGGCTGAGTGACACTCCATTGGACCTACGTAGCACCACTTGTCCACTTGTCCACTTGTCTTTGTCCACTTGTCCACTCGTCTTTGTCCACTTGGCTCTTTCCTGGGATATGAAACGTGTACCGGAGTGGAGGTTCTTGTCAAGACAGCAGCCCTCAACTTTGGGGTCCCTGTGTCTGGTTGATTTTTTGATTTTCCCAAGGTCAACGCCCATGTGTGGAAGTGCCCTATGCTCTGTGGTTCTGTGTTTTCCATGGTTTGGGAAAGAGGATACACTTGTGAAGATTGGCTGTTGGCCATTGACATCCCGCCCATCAGCTTAACAAGGCTCCCTTGACTCCGTGGCCTGTCCTGCCTTTCTGGTTTTTAGACTTTTTTCGCCTGGCCCTTTTGCCCCGGGGGGGGGGGCGAGAGATTTCTTTGTAGTGCTGATTTGCTCTCCCAGGTTGCTTGGTTGGCCAAAAAGGGCGTATGCGTTTTTTCCTGAATATATTCAGGAAAAAACGCATACGCCCTTTTTGGCCAACCGCATCATTGTCCACGTTCTGGCGCTTTTCATGTGCTCTCGGGGCCATTCCGATGTAGCCGTTGACATCCGTTTCCTGCAGTTCTGCCTTGCGTTCAGCGCCTCTTCGTAGCCTGACCTCAATATCTTTTGGGGCGATAGTTATCGTTTAGAACTCTGCAGGTTTGGGAAGTGCAGTGCCCCTGAGCTCCATTTCCCAAGTCGCTTTTTTGTGAGTGGGACGCAACACGGCTGGATGGCTTCACGCCCTATTGTCGATCCGGGGTGGCAGGCTGAACCGCTGGTGAATTCTTCTTCGTGATGGGAAATGAGAGTGACATGTGCCCGACCAAACACCTCCAGCGAGTCTCTCATTGGTTCCCCCTCTTGCAGTTCATCCTGCGGACAAATTGCAGACGGTACGAAAGAGGCATGGAAAGGCGCCGAGTCTCCAAGTGGGGAGATTGTTAGTAAGGGGGCCTGAATGGAGAACACGAGCACCAGGAGATGAAAACTGAGGTGAGTTTCAGAAAGCTTTCCCGATCCCACGGTGTAGCATCCGCTGGGTTTCCAATGAGTGCTTTCGCTGTCGGAAGATTGCGTTGAACCTGGAGAGTTGGGACCCATGGAATGGGGAGCACGCAGGATTCCTTTCAAGGGTCTGCATTTGCTTTCCCAACCTCACCAATCGTCTCAGCCCCAAGAGTGTCCAGCCTTATGTCTTCTGCCGCTGGGGCTGTAGATGTGGTCAATCCTGGTTGCATGCCAGTCCCTGAACGCATTTTGGAAGAAGTTCTCTCTGTTTTGCCCTGCTTGTTTCTTCTTTATGTTGGAAATGTATCCTCAGAATGGGTCTGAGCTGATTTTCCCTGCTGGTTTTAGGCCGCTTTACACACACTTGATGCACTTACACAGAGATATCAAGACTTAGCTTTGAAGATGCTTACTAGTCGGATAGATACTTGTGCGATGAACAGGGTCTGGTGAGTCCAGTTGATTGAGCAAGGAGTAGGTCGTGTCCATTCCATATTCGGTTTTCGGAAGGGTATCTGTGCTCATTTCAAACTCGAGTTTTATGCGTCACCCCACCTCACCTTTCCCCTGAAGCAGGCATAAGTGTGTTTTCTAACAGCGTGACTCTGTTCTGTTTGGGGATTCAGTGCATGGGGAGCGATTTTTACATTCCCTCGATAAGTGATATCATAAGTTTCTTTTTTTGTGGGACTTATTTCACTGAGGATGATCGTACCTAAATCCACTCAGGATGCTGCTACCAGCCTCATGACGTGGATTTCATGGCTGAGTGACACTCCATTGGACCTACGTAGCACCACTTGTCCACTTGTCCACTTGTCTTTGTCCACTTGTCCACTCGTCTTTGTCCACTTGGCTCTTTCCTGGGATATGAAACGTGTACCGGAGTGGAGGTTCTTGTCAAGACAGCAGCCCTCAACTTTGGGGTCCCTGTGTCTGGTTGATTTTTTGATTTTCCCAAGGTCAACGCCCATGTGTGGAAGTGCCCTATGCTCTGTGGTTCTGTGTTTTCCATGGTTTGGGAAAGAGGATACACTTGTGAAGATTGGCTGTTGGCCATTGACATCCCGCCCATCAGCTTAACAAGGCTCCCTTGACTCCGTGGCCTGTCCTGCCTTTCTGGTTTTTAGACTTTTTTCGCCTGGCCCTTTTGCCCCGGGGGGGGGGGGGGCGAGAGATTTCTTTGTAGTGCTGATTTGCTCTCCCAGGTTGCTTGGTTGGCCAAAAAGGGCGTATGCGTTTTTTCCTGAATATATTCAGGAAAAAACGCATACGCCCTTTTTGGCCAACCGCATCATTGTCCACGTTCTGGCGCTTTTCATGTGCTATCGGGGCCATTCCGATGTAGCCGTTGACATCCGTTTCCTGCAGTTCTGCCTTGCGTTCAGCGCCTCTTCGTAGCCTGACCTCAATATCTTTTGGGGCGATAGTTATCGTTTAGAACTCTGCAGGTTTGGGAAGTGCAGTGCCCCTGAGCTCCATTTCCCAAGTCGCTTTTTTGTGAGTGGGACGCAACACGGCTGGATGGCTTCACGCCCTATTGTCGATCCGGGGTGGCAGGCTGAACCGCTGGTGAATTCTTCTTCGTGATGGGAAATGAGAGTGACATGTGCCCGACCAAACACCTCCAGCGAGTCTCTCATTGGTTCCCCCTCTTGCAGTTCATCCTGCGGACAAATTGCAGACGGTACGAAAGAGGCATGGAAAGGCGCCGAGTCTCCAAGTGGGGAGATTGTTAGTAAGGGGGCCTGAATGGAGAACACGAGCACCAGGAGATGAAAACTGAGGTGAGTTTCAGAAAGCTTTCCCGATCCCACGGTGTAGCATCCGCTGGGTTTCCAATGAGTGCTTTCGCTGTCGGAAGATTGCGTTGAACCTGGAGAGTTGGGACCCATGGAATGGGGAGCACGCAGGATTCCTTTCAAGGGTCTGCATTTGCTTTCCCAACCTCACCAATCGTCTCAGCCCCAAGAGTGTCCAGCCTTATGACTTCTGCCGCTGGGGCTGTAGATGTGGTCAATCCTGGTTGCATGCCAGTCCCTGAACGCATTTTGGAAGAAGTTCTCTCTGTTTTGCCCTGCTTGTTTCTTCTTTATGTTGGAAATGTATCCTCAGAATGGGTCTGAGCTGATTTTCCCTGCTGGTTTTAGGCCGCTTTACACACACTTGATGCACTTACACAGAGATATCAAGACTTAGCTTTGAAGATGCTTACTAGTCGGATAGATACTTGTGTGATGAACAGGGTCTGGTGAGTCCAGTTGATTGAGCAAGGAGTAGGTCGTGTCCATTCCATATTCGGTTTTCGGAAGGGTATCTGTGCTCATTTCAAACTCGAGTTTTATGCGTCACCCCACCTCACCTTTCCCCTGAAGCAGGCATAAGTGTGTTTTCTAACAGCGTGACTCTGTTCTGTTTGGGGATTCAGTGCATGGGGAGCGATTTTTACATTCCCTCGATAAGTGATATCATAAGTTTCTTTTTTTGTGGGACTTATTTCACTGAGGATGATCGTACCTAAATCCACTCAGGATGCTGCTACCAGCCTCATGACGTGGATTTCATAGCTGAGTGACACTCCATTGGACCTACGTAGCACCACTTGTCCACTTGTCCACTTGTCTTTGTCCACTTGTCCACTCGTCTTTGTCCACTTGGCTCTTTCCTGGGATATGAAACGTGTACCGGAGTGGAGGTTCTTGTCAAGACAGCAGCCCTCAACTTTGGGGTCCCTGTGTCTGGTTGATTTTTTGATTTTCCCAAGGTCAACGCCCATGTGTGGAAGTGCCCTATGCTCTGTGGTTCTGTGTTTTCCATGGTTTGGGAAAGAGGATACACTTGTGAAGATTGGCTGTTGGCCATTGACATCCCGCCCATCAGCTTAACAAGGCTCCCTTGACTCCGTGGCCTGTCCTGCCTTTCTGGTTTTTAGACTTTTTTCGCCTGGCCCTTTTGCCCCGGGGGGGGGCGAGAGATTTCTTTGTAGTGCTGATTTGCTCTCCCAGGTTGCTTGGTTGGCCAAAAAGGGCGTATGCGTTTTTTCCTGAATATATTCAGGAAAAAACGCATACGCCCTTTTTGGCCAACCGCATCATTGTCCACGTTCTGGCGCTTTTCATGTGCTCTCGGGGCCATTCCGATGTAGCCGTTGACATCCGTTTCCTGCAGTTCTGCCTTGCGTTCAGCGCCTCTTCGTAGCCTGACCTCAATATATTTTGGGGCGATAGTTATCGTTTAGAACTCTGCAGGTTTGGGAAGTGCAGTGCCCCTGAGCTCCATTTCCCAAGTCGCTTTTTTGTGAGTGGGACGCAACACGGCTGGATGGCTTCACGCCCTATTGTCGATCCGGGGTGGCAGGCTGAACCGCTGGTGAATTCTTCTTCGTGATGGGAAATGAGAGTGACATGTGCCCGACCAAACACCTCCAGCGAGTCTCTCATTGGTTCCCCCTCTTGCAGTTCATCCTGCGGACAAATTGCAGACGGTACGAAAGAGGCATGGAAAGGCGCCGAGTCTCCAAGTGGGGAGATTGTTAGTAAGGGGGCCTGAATGGAGAACACGAGCACCAGGAGATGAAAACTGAGGTGAGTTTCAGAAAGCTTTCCCGATCCCACGGTGTAGCATCCGCTGGGTTTCCAATGAGTGCTTTCGCTGTCGGAAGATTGCGTTGAACCTGGAGAGTTGGGACCCATGGAATGGGGAGCACGCAGGATTCCTTTCAAGGGTCTGCATTTGCTTTCCCAACCTCACCAATCGTCTCAGCCCCAAGAGTGTCCAGCCTTATGTCTTCTGCCGCTGGGGCTGTAGATGTGGTCAATCCTGGTTGCATGCCAGTCCCTGAACGCATTTTGGAAGAAGTTCTCTCTGTTTTGCCCTGCTTGTTTCTTCTTTATGTTGGAAATGTATCCTCAGAATGGGTCTGAGCTGATTTTCCCTGCTGGTTTTAGGCCGCTTTACACACACTTGATGCACTTACACAGAGATATCAAGACTTAGCTTTTAAGATGCTTACTAGTCGGATAGATACTTGTGCGATGAACAGGGTCTGGTGAGTCCAGTTGATTGAGCAAGGAGTAGGTCGTGTCCATTCCATATTCGGTTTTCGGAAGGGTATCTGTGCTCATTTCAAACTCGAGTTTTATGCGTCACCCCACCTCACCTTTCCCCTGAAGCAGGCATAAGTGTGTTTTCTAACAGCGTGACTCTGTTCTGTTTGGGGATTCAGTGCATGGGGAGCGATTTTTACATTCCCTCGATAAGTGATATCATAAGTTTCTTTTTTTGTGGGACTTATTTCACTGAGGATGATCGTACCTAAATCCACTCAGGATGCTGCTACCAGCCTCATGACGTGGATTTCATGGCTGAGTGACACTCCATTGGACCTACGTAGCACCACTTGTCCACTTGTCCACTTGTCTTTGTCCACTTGTCCACTCGTCTTTGTCCACTTGGCTCTTTCCTGGGATATGAAACGTGTACCGGAGTGGAGGTTCTTGTCAAGACAGCAGCCCTCAACTTTGGGGTCCCTGTGTCTGGTTGATTTTTTCATTTTCCCAAGGTCAACGCCCATGTGTGGAAGTGCCCTATGCTCTGTGGTTCTGTGTTTTCCATGGTTTGGGAAAGAGGATACACTTGTGAAGATTGGCTGTTGGCCATTGACATCCCGCCCATCAGCTTAACAAGGCTCCCTTGACTCCGTGGCCTGTCCTGCCTTTCTGGTTTTTAGACTTTTTTCGCCTGGCCCTTTTGCCCCGGGGGGGGGGCGAGAGATTTCTTTGTAGTGCTGATTTGCTCTCCCAGGTTGCTTGGTTGGCCAAAAAGGGCGTATGCGTTTTTTCCTGAATATATTCAGGAAAAAACGCATACGCCCTTTTTGGCCAACCGCATCATTGTCCACGTTCTGGCGCTTTTCATGTGCTCTCGGGGCCATTCCGATGTAGCCGTTGACATCCGTTTCCTGCAGTTCTGCCTTGCGTTCAGCGCCTCTTCGTAGCCTGACCTCAATATCTTTTGGGGCGATAGTTATCGTTTAGAACTCTGCAGGTTTGGGAAGTGCAGTGCCCCTGAGCTCCATTTCCCAAGTCGCTTTTTTGTGAGTGGGACGCAACACGGCTGGATGGCTTCACGCCCTATTGTCGATCCGGGGTGGCAGGCTGAACCGCTGGTGAATTCTTCTTCGTGATGGGAAATGAGAGTGACATGTGCCCGACCAAACACCTCCAGCGAGTCTCTCATTGGTTCCCCCTCTTGCAGTTCATCCTGCGGACAAATTGCAGACGGTACGAAAGAGGCATGGAAAGGCGCCGAGTCTCCAAGTGGGGAGATTGTTAGTAAGGGGGCCTGAATGGAGAACACGAGCACCAGGAGATGAAAACTGAGGTGAGTTTCAGAAAGCTTTCCCGATCCCACGGTGTAGCATCCGCTGGGTTTCCAATGAGTGCTTTCGCTGTCGGAAGATTGCGTTGAACCTGGAGAGTTGGGACCCATGGAATGGGGAGCACGCAGGATTCCTTTCAAGGGTCTGCATTTGCTTTCCCAACCTCACCAATCGTCTCAGCCCCAAGAGTGTCCAGCCTTATGTCTTCTGCCGCTGGGGCTGTAGATGTGGTCAATCCTGGTTGCATGCCAGTCCCTGAACGCATTTTGGAAGAAGTTCTCTCTGTTTTGCCCTGCTTGTTTCTTCTTTATGTTGGAAATGTATCCTCAGAATGGGTCTGAGCTGATTTTCCCTGCTGGTTTTAGGCCGCTTTACACACACTTGATGCACTTACACAGAGATATCAAGACTTAGCTTTGAAGATGCTTACTAGTCGGATAGATACTTGTGCGATGAACAGGGTCTGGTGAGTCCAGTTGATTGAGCAAGGAGTAGGTCGTGTCCATTCCATATTCGGTTTTCGGAAGGGTATCTGTGCTCATTTCAAACTCGAGTTTTATGCGTCACCCCACCTCACCTTTCCCCTGAAGCAGGCATAAGTGTGTTTTCTAAAAGCGTGACTCTGTTCTGTTTGGGGATTCAGTGCATGGGGAGCGATTTTTACATTCCCTCGATAAGTGATATCATAAGTTTCTTTTTTTGTGGCACTTATTTCACTGAGGATGATTGTACCTAAATCCACTCAGGATGCTGCTACCAGCCTCATGACGTGGATTTCATGGCTGAGTGACACTCCATTGGACCTACGTAGCACCACTTGTCCACTTGTCCACTTGTCTTTGTCCACTCGTCTTTGTCCACTTGGCTCTTTCCTGGGATATGAAACGTGTACCGGAGTGGAGGTTCTTGTCAAGACAGCAGCCCTCAACTTTGGGGTCCCTGTGTCTGGTTGATTTTTTCATTTTCCCAAGGTCAACGCCCATGTGTGGAAGTGCCCTATGCTCTGTGGTTCTGTGTTTTACATGGTTTGGGAAAGAGGATACACTTGTGAAGATTGGCTGTTGGCCATTGACATCCCGCCCATCAGCTTAACAAGGCTCCCTTGACTCCGTGGCCTGTCCTGCCTTTCTGGTTTTTAGACTTTTTTCGCCTGGCCCTTTTGCCCCGGGGGGGGGCGAGAGATTTCTTTGTAGTGCTGATTTGCTCTCCCAGGTTGCTTGGTTGGCCAAAAAGGGCGTATGCGTTTTTTCCTGAATATATTCAGGAAAAAACGCATACGCCCTTTTTGGCCAACCGCATCATTGTCCACGTTCTGGCGCTTTTCATGTGCTATCGGGGCCATTCCGATGTACCCGTTGACATCCGTTTCCTGCAGTTCTGCCTTGCGTTCAGCGCCTCTTCGTAGCCTGACCTCAATATCTTTTGGGGCGATAGTTATCGTTTAGAACTCTGCAGGTTTGGGAAGTGCAGTGCCCCTGAGCTCCATTTCCCAAGTCGCTTTTTTGTGAGTGGGACGCAACACGGCTGGATGGCTTCACGCCCTATTGTCGATCCGGGGTGGCAGGCTGAACCGCTGGTGAATTCTTCTTCGTGATGGGAAATGAGAGTGACATGTGCCCGACCAAACACCTCCAGCGAGTCTCTCATTGGTTCCCCCTCTTGCAGTTCATCCTGCGGACAAATTGCAGACGGTACGAAAGAGGCATGGAAAGGCGCCGAGTCTCCAAGTGGGGAGATTGTTAGTAAGGGGGCCTGAATGGAGAACACGAGCACCAGGAGATGAAAACTGAGGTGAGTTTCAGAAAGCTTTCCCGATCCCACGGTGTAGCATCCGCTGGGTTTCCAATGAGTGCTTTCGCTGTCGGAAGATTGCGTTGAACCTGGAGAGTTGGGACCCATGGAATGGGGAGCACGCAGGATTCCTTTCAAGGGTCTGCATTTGCTTTCCCAACCTCACCAATAGTCTCAGCCCCAAGAGTGTCCAGCCTTATGTCTTCTGCCGCTGGGGCTGTAGATGTGGTCAATCCTGGTTGCATGCCAGTCCCTGAACGCATTTTGGAAGAATTTCTCTCTGTTTTGCCCTGCTTGTTTCTTCTTTATGTTGGAAATGTATCCTCAGAATGGGTCTGAGCTGATTTTCCCTGCTGGTTTTAGGCCGCTTTACACACACTTGATGCACTTACACAGAGATATCAAGACTTAGCTTTGAAGATGCTTACTAGTCGGATAGATACTTGTGCGATGAACAGGGTCTGGTGAGTCCAGTTGATTGAGCAAGGAGTAGGTCGTGTCCATTCCATATTCGGTTTTCGGAAGGGTATCTGTGCTCATTTCAAACTCGAGTTTTATGCGTCACCCCACCTCACCTTTCCCCTGAAGCAGGCATAAGTGTGTTTTCTAAAAGCGTGACTCTGTTCTGTTTGGGGATTCAGTGCATGGGGAGCGATTTTTACATTCCCTCGATAAGTGATATCATAAGTTTCTTTTTTTGTGGGACTTATTTCACTGAGGATGATCGTACCTAAATCCACTCAGGATGCTGCTACCAGCCTCATGACGTGGATTTCATGGCTGAGTGACACTCCATTGGACCTACGTAGCACCACTTGTCCACTTGTCCACTTGTCTTTGTCCACTTGTCCACTCGTCTTTGTCCACTTGGCTCTTTCCTGGGATATGAAACGTGTACCGGAGTGGAGGTTCTTGTCAAGACAGCAGCCCTCAACTTTGGGGTCCCTGTGTCTGGTTGATTTTTTGATTTTCCCAAGGTCAACGCCCATGTGTGGAAGTGCCCTATGCTCTGTGGTTCTGTGTTTTCCATGGTTTGGGAAAGAGGATACACTTGTGAAGATTGGCTGTTGGCCATTGACATCCCGCCCATCAGCTTAACAAGGCTCCCTTGACTCCGTGGCCTGTCCTGCCTTTCTGGTTTTTAGACTTTTTTCGCCTGGCCCTTTTGCCCCGGGGGGGGGGGCGAGAGATTTCTTTGTAGTGCTGATTTGCTCTCCCAGGTTGCTTGGTTGGCCAAAAAGGGCGTATGCGTTTTTTCCTGAATATATTCAGGAAAAAACGCATACGCCCTTTTTGGCCAACCGCATCATTGTCCACGTTCTGGCGCTTTTCATGTGCTATCGGGGCCATTCCGATGTACCCGTTGACATCCGTTTCCTGCAGTTCTGCCTTGCGTTCAGCGCCTCTTCGTAGCCTGACCTCAATATCTTTTGGGGCGATAGTTATCGTTTAGAACTCTGCAGGTTTGGGAAGTGCAGTGCCCCTGAGCTCCATTTCCCAAGTCGCTTTTTTGTGAGTGGGACGCAACACGGCTGGATGGCTTCACGCCCTATTGTCGATCCGGGGTGGCAGGCTGAACCGCTGGTGAATTCTTCTTCGTGATGGGAAATGAGAGTGACATGTGCCCGACCAAACACCTCCAGCGAGTCTCTCATTGGTTCCCCCTCTTGCAGTTCATCCTGCGGACAAATTGCAGACGGTACGAAAGAGGCATGGAAAGCCGCCGAGTCTCCAAGTGGGGAGATTGTTAGTAAGGGGGCCTGAATGGAGAACACGAGCACCAGGAGATGAAAACTGAGGTGAGTTTCAGAAAGCTTTCCCGATCCCACGGTGTAGCATCCGCTGGGTTTCCAATGAGTGCTTTCGCTGTCGGAAGATTGCGTTGAGCCTGGAGAGTTGGGACCCATGGAATGGGGAGCACGCAGGATTCCTTTCAAGGGTCTGCATTTGCTTTCCCAACCTCACCAATCGTCTCAGCCCCAAGAGTGTCCAGCCTTATGTCTTCTGCCGCTGGGGCTGTAGATGTGGTCAATCCTGGTTGCATGCCAGTCCCTGAACGCATTTTGGAAGAAGTTCTCTCTGTTTTGCCCTGCTTGTTTCTTCTTTATGTTGGAAATGTATCCTCAGAATGGGTCTGAGCTGATTTTCCCTGCTGGTTTTAGGCCGCTTTACACACACTTGATGCACTTACACAGAGATATCAAGACTTAGCTTTGAAGATGCTTACTAGTCGGATAGATACTTGTGCGATGAACAGGGTCTGGTGAGTCCAGTTGATTGAGCAAGGAGTAGGTCGTGTCCATTCCATATTCGGTTTTCGGAAGGGTATCTGTGCTCATTTCAAACTCGAGTTTTATGCGTCACCCCACCTCACCTTTCCCCTGAAGCAGGCATAAGTGTGTTTTCTAACAGCGTGACTCTGTTCTGTTTGGGGATTCAGTGCATGGGGAGCGATTTTTACATTCCCTCGATAAGTGATATCATAAGTTTCTTTTTTTGTGGGACTTATTTCACTGAGGATGATCGTACCTAAATCCACTCAGGATGCTGCTACCAGCCTCATGACGTGGATTTCATGGCTGAGTGACACTCCATTGGACCTACGTAGCACCACTTGTCCACTTGTCCACTTGTCTTTGTCCACTTGTCCACTCGTCTTTGTCCACTTGGCTCTTTCCTGGGATATGAAACGTGTACCGGAGTGGAGGTTCTTGTCAAGACAGCAGCCCTCAACTTTGGGGTCCCTGTGTCTGGTTGATTTTTTGATTTTCCCAAGGTCAACGCCCATGTGTGGAAGTGCCCTATGCTCTGTGGTTCTGTGTTTTCCATGGTTTGGGAAAGAGGATACACTTGTGAAGATTGGCTGTTGGCCATTGACATCCCGCCCATCAGCTTAACAAGGCTCCCTTGACTCCGTGGCCTGTCCTGCCTTTCTGGTTTTTAGACTTTTTTCGCCTGGCCCTTTTGCCCCGGGGGGGGGGCGAGAGATTTCTTTGTAGTGCTGATTTGCTCTCCCAGGTTGCTTGGTTGGCCAAAAAGGGCGTATGCGTTTTTTCCTGAATATATTCAGGAAAAAACGCATACGCCCTTTTTGGCCAACCGCATCATTGTCCACGTTCTGGCGCTTTTCATGTGCTATCGGGGCCATTCCGATGTAGCCGTTGACATCCGTTTCCTGCAGTTCTGCCTTGCGTTCAGCGCCTCTTCCTAGCCTGACCTCAATATCTTTTGGGGCGATAGTTATCGTTTAGAACTCTGCAGGTTTGGGAAGTGCAGTGCCCCTGAGCTCCATTTCCCAAGTCGCTTTTTTGTGAGTGGGACGCAACACGGCTGGATGGCTTCACGCCCTATTGTCGATCCGGGGTGGCAGGCTGAACCGCTGGTGAATTCTTCTTCGTGATGGGAAATGAGAGTGACATGTGCCCGACCAAACACCTCCAGCGAGTCTCTCATTGGTTCCCCCTCTTGCAGTTCATCCTGCGGACAAATTGCAGACGGTACGAAAGAGGCATGGAAAGGCGCCGAGTCTCCAAGTGGGGAGATTGTTAGTAAGGGGGCCTGAATGGAGAACACGAGCACCAGGAGATGAAAACTGAGGTGAGTTTCAGAAAGCTTTCCCGATCCCACGGTGTAGCATCCGCTGGGTTTCCAATGAGTGCTTTCGCTGTCGGAAGATTGCGTTGAACCTGGAGAGTTGGGACCCATGGAATGGGGAGCACGCAGGATTCCTTTCAAGGGTCTGCATTTGCTTTCCCAACCTCACCAATCGTCTCAGCCCCAAGAGTGTCCAGCCTTATGTCTTCTGCCGCTGGGGCTGTAGATGTGGTCAATCCTGGTTGCATGCCAGTCCCTGAACGCATTTTGGAAGAAGTTCTCTCTGTTTTGCCCTGCTTGTTTCTTCTTTATGTTGGAAATGTATCCTCAGAATGGGTCTGAGCTGATTTTCCCTGCTGGTTTTAGGCCGCTTTACACACACTTGATGCACTTACACAGAGATATCAAGACTTAGCTTTGAAGATGCTTACTAGTCGGATAGATACTTGTGCGATGAACAGGGTCTGGTGAGTCCAGTTGATTGAGCAAGGAGTAGGTCGTGTCCATTCCATATTCGGTTTTCGGAAGGGTATCTGTGCTCATTTCAAACTCGAGTTTTATGCGTCACCCCACCTCACCTTTCCCCTGAAGCAGGCATAAGTGTGTTTTCTAACAGCGTGACTCTGTTCTGTTTGGGGATTCAGTGCATGGGGAGCGATTTTTACATTCCCTCGATAAGTGATATCATAAGTTTCTTTTTTTGTGGGACTTATTTCACTGAGGATGATCGTACCTAAATCCACTCAGGATGCTGCTACCAGCCTCATGACGTGGATTTCATGGCTGAGTGACACTCCATTGGACCTACGTAGCACCACTTGTCCACTTGTCCACTTGTCTTTGTCCACTTGTCCACTCGTCTTTGTCCACTTGGCTCTTTCCTGGGATATGAAACGTGTACCGGAGTGGAGGTTCTTGTCAAGACAGCAGCCCTCAACTTTGGGGTCCCTGTGTCTGGTTGATTTTTTGATTTTCCCAAGGTCAACGCCCATGTGTGGAAGTGCCCTATGCTCTGTGGTTCTGTGTTTTCCATGGTTTGGGAAAGAGGATACACTTGTGAAGATTGGCTGTTGGCCATTGACATCCCGCCCATCAGCTTAACAAGGCTCCCTTGACTCCGTGGCCTGTCCTGCCTTTCTGGTTTTTAGACTTTTTTCGCCTGGCCCTTTTGCCCCGGGGGGGGGGGCGAGAGATTTCTTTGTAGTGCTGATTTGCTCTCCCAGGTTGCTTGGTTGGCCAAAAAGGGCGTATGCGTTTTTTCCTGAATATATTCAGGAAAAAACGCATACGCCCTTTTTGGCCAACCGCATCATTGTCCACGTTCTGGCGCTTTTCATGTGCTATCGGGGTCATTCCGATGTACCCGTTGACATCCGTTTCCTGCAGTTCTGCCTTGCGTTCAGCGCCTCTTCGTAGCCTGACCTCAATATCTTTTGGGGCGATAGTTATCGTTTAGAACTCTGCAGGTTTGGGAAGTGCAGTGCCCCTGAGCTCCATTTCCCAAGTCGCTTTTTTGTGAGTGGGACGCAACACGGCTGGATGGCTTCACGCCCTATTGTCGATCCGGGGTGGCAGGCTGAACCGCTGGTGAATTCTTCTTCGTGATGGGAAATGAGAGTGACATGTGCCCGACCAAACACCTCCAGCGAGTCTCTCATTGGTTCCCCCTCTTGCAGTTCATCCTGCGGACAAATTGCAGACGGTACGAAAGAGGCATGGAAAGGCGCCGAGTCTCCAAGTGGGGAGATTGTTAGTAAGGGGGCCTGAATGGAGAACACGAGCACCAGGAGATGAAAACTGAGGTGAGTTTCAGAAAGCTTTCCCGATCCCACGGTGTAGCATCCGCTGGGTTTCCAATGAGTGCTTTCGCTGTCGGAAGATTGCGTTGAACCTGGAGAGTTGGGACCCATGGAATGGGGAGCACGCAGGATTCCTTTCAAGGGTCTGCATTTGCTTTCCCAACCTCACCAATCGTCTCAGCCCCAAGAGTGTCCAGCCTTATGTCTTCTGCCGCTGGGGCTGTAGATGTGGTCAATCCTGGTTGCATGCCAGTCCCTGAACGCATTTTGGAAGAAGTTCTCTCTGTTTTGCCCTGCTTGTTTCTTCTTTATGTTGGAAATGTATCCTCAGAATGGGTCTGAGCTGATTTTCCCTGCTGGTTTTAGGCCGCTTTACACACACTTGATGCACTTACACAGAGATATCAAGACTTAGCTTTGAAGATGCTTACTAGTCGGATAGATACTTGTGCGATGAACAGGGTCTGGTGAGTCCAGTTGATTGAGCAAGGAGTAGGTCGTGTCCATTCCATATTCGGTTTTCGGAAGGGTATCTGTGCTCATTTCAAACTCGAGTTTTATGCGTCACCCCACCTCACCTTTCCCCTGAAGCAGGCATAAGTGTGTTTTCTAAAAGCGTGACTCTGTTCTGTTTGGGGATTCAGTGCATGGGGAGCGATTTTTACATTCCCTCGATAAGTGATATCATAAGTTTCTTTTTTTGTGGGACTTATTTCACTGAGGATGATCGTACCTAAATCCACTCAGGATGCTGCTACCAGCCTCATGACGTGGATTTCATGGCTGAGTGACACTCCATTGGACCTACGTAGCACCACTTGTCCACTTGTCCACTTGTCTTTGTCCACTTGTCCACTCGTCTTTGTCCACTTGGCTCTTTCCTGGGATATGAAACGTGTACCGGAGTGGAGGTTCTTGTCAAGACAGCAGCCCTCAACTTTGGGGTCCCTGTGTCTGGTTGATTTTTTGATTTTCCCAAGGTCAACGCCCATGTGTGGAAGTGCCCTATGCTCTGTGGTTCTGTGTTTTCCATGGTTTGGGAAAGAGGATACACTTGTGAAGATTGGCTGTTGGCCATTGACATCCCGCCCATCAGCTTAACAAGGCTCCCTTGACTCCGTGGCCTGTCCTGCCTTTCTGGTTTTTAGACTTTTTTCGCCTGGCCCTTTTGCCCCGGGGGGGGGCGAGAGATTTCTTTGTAGTGCTGATTTGCTCTCCCAGGTTGCTTGGTTGGCCAAAAAGGGCGTATGCGTTTTTTCCTGAATATATTCAGGAAAAAACGCATACGCCCTTTTTGGCCAACCGCATCATTGTCCACGTTCTGGCGCTTTTCATGTGCTCTCGGGGCCATTCCGATGTAGCCGTTGACATCCGTTTCCTGCAGTTCTGCCTTGCGTTCAGCGCCTCTTCGTAGCCTGACCTCAATATCTTTTGGGGCGATAGTTATCGTTTAGAACTCTGCAGGTTTGGGAAGTGCAGTGCCCCTGAGCTCCATTTCCCAAGTCGCTTTTTTGTGAGTGGGACGCAACACGGCTGGATGGCTTCACGCCCTATTGTCGATCTGGGGTGGCAGGCTGAACCGCTGGTGAATTCTTCTTCGTGATGGGAAATGAGAGTGACATGTGCCCGACCAAACACCTCCAGCGAGTCTCTCATTGGTTCCCCCTCTTGCAGTTCATCCTGCGGACAAATTGCAGACGGTACGAAAGAGGCATGGAAAGGCGCCGAGTCTCCAAGTGGGGAGATTGTTAGTAAGGGGGCCTGAATGGAGAACACGAGCACCAGGAGATGAAAACTGAGGTGAGTTTCAGAAAGCTTTCCCGATCCCACGGTGTAGCATCCGCTGGGTTTCCAATGAGTGCTTTCGCTGTCGGAAGATTGCGTTGAACCTGGAGAGTTGGGACCCATGGAATGGGGAGCACGCAGGATTCCTTTCAAGGGTCTGCATTTGCTTTCCCAACCTCACCAATCGTCTCAGCCCCAAGAGTGTCCAGCCTTATGTCTTCTGCCGCTGGGGCTGTAGATGTGGTCAATCCTGGTTGCATGCCAGTCCCTGAACGCATTTTGGAAGAAGTTCTCTCTGTTTTGCCCTGCTTGTTTCTTCTTTATGTTGGAAATGTATCCTCAGAATGGGTCTGAGCTGATTTTCCCTGCTGGTTTTAGGCCGCTTTACACACACTTGATGCACTTACACAGAGATATCAAGACTTAGCTTTGAAGATGCTTACTAGTCGGATAGATACTTGTGCGATGAACAGGGTCTGGTGAGTCCAGTTGATTGAGCAAGGAGTAGGTCGTGTCCATTCCATATTCGGTTTTCGGAAGGGTATCTGTGCTCATTTCAAACTCGAGTTTTATGCGTCACCCCACCTCACCTTTCCCCTGAAGCAGGCATAAGTGTGTTTTCTAACAGCGTGACTCTGTTCTGTTTGGGGATTCAGTGCATGGGGAGCGATTTTTACATTCCCTCGATAAGTGATATCATAAGTTTCTTTTTTTGTGGGACTTATTTCACTGAGGATGATCGTACCTAAATCCACTCAGGATGCTGCTACCAGCCTCATGACGTGGATTTCATGGCTGAGTGACACTCCATTGGACCTACGTAGCACCACTTGTCCACTTGTCCACTTGTCTTTGTCCACTTGTCCACTCGTCTTTGTCCACTTGGCTCTTTCCTGGGATATGAAACGTGTACCGGAGTGGAGGTTCTTGTCAAGACAGCAGCCCTCAACTTTGGGGTCCCTGTGTCTGGTTGATTTTTTGATTTTCCCAAGGTCAACGCCCATGTGTGGAAGTGCCCTATGCTCTGTGGTTCTGTGTTTTCCATGGTTTGGGAAAGAGGATACACTTGTGAAGATTGGCTGTTGGCCATTGACATCCCGCCCATCAGCTTAACAAGGCTCCCTTGACTCCGTGGCCTGTCCTGCCTTTCTGGTTTTTAGACTTTTTTCGCCTGGCCCTTTTGCCCCGGGGGGGGGGGCGAGAGATTTCTTTGTAGTGCTGATTTGCTCTCCCAGGTTGCTTGGTTGGCCAAAAAGGGCGTATGCGTTTTTTCCTGAATATATTCAGGAAAAAACGCATACGCCCTTTTTGGCCAACCGCATCATTGTCCACGTTCTGGCGCTTTTCATGTGCTATCGGGGCCATTCCGATGTACCCGTTGACATCCGTTTCCTGCAGTTCTGCCTTGCGTTCAGCGCCTCTTCGTAGCCTGACCTCAATATCTTTTGGGGCGATAGTTATCGTTTAGAACTCTGCAGGTTTGGGAAGTGCAGTGCCCCTGAGCTCCATTTCCCAAGTCGCTTTTTTGTGAGTGGGACGCAACACGGCTGGATGGCTTCACGCCCTATTGTCGATCCGGGGTGGCAGGCTGAACCGCTGGTGAATTCTTCTTCGTGATGGGAAATGAGAGTGACATGTGCCCGACCAAACACCTCCAGCGAGTCTCTCATTGGTTCCCCCTCTTGCAGTTCATCCTGCGGACAAATTGCAGACGGTACGAAAGAGGCATGGAAAGGCGCCGAGTCTCCAAGTGGGGAGATTGTTAGTAAGGGGGCCTGAATGGAGAACACGAGCACCAGGAGATGAAAACTGAGGTGAGTTTCAGAAAGCTTTCCCGATCCCACGGTGTAGCATCCGCTGGGTTTCCAATGAGTGCTTTCGCTGTCGGAAGATTGCGTTGAACCTGGAGAGTTGGGACCCATGGAATGGGGAGCACGCAGGATTCCTTTCAAGGGTCTGCATTTGCTTTCCCAACCTCACCAATCGTCTCAGCCCCAAGAGTGTCCAGCCTTATGTCTTCTGCCGCTGGGGCTGTAGATGTGGTCAATCCTGGTTGCATGCCAGTCCCTGAACGCATTTTGGAAGAAGTTCTCTCTGTTTTGCCCTGCTTGTTTCTTCTTTATGTTGGAAATGTATCCTCAGAATGGGTCTGAGCTGATTTTCCCTGCTGGTTTTAGGCCGCTTTACACACACTTGATGCACTTACACAGAGATATCAAGACTTAGCTTTGAAGATGCTTACTAGTCGGATAGATACTTGTGCGATGAACAGGGTCTGGTGAGTCCAGTTGATTGAGCAAGGAGTAGGTCGTGTCCATTCCATATTCGGTTTTCGGAAGGGTATCTGTGCTCATTTCAAACTCGAGTTTTATGCGTCACCCCACCTCACCTTTCCCCTGAAGCAGGCATAAGTGTGTTTTCTAAAAGCGTGACTCTGTTCTGTTTGGGGATTCAGTGCATGGGGAGCGATTTTTACATTCCCTCGATAAGTGATATCATAAGTTTCTTTTTTTGTGGGACTTATTTCACTGAGGATGATCGTACCTAAATCCACTCAGGATGCTGCTACCAGCCTCATGACGTGGATTTCATGGCTGAGTGACACTCCATTGGACCTACGTAGCACCACTTGTCCACTTGTCCACTTGTCTTTGTCCACTTGTCCACTCGTCTTTGTCCACTTGGCTCTTTCCTGGGATATGAAACGTGTACCGGAGTGGAGGTTCTTGTCAAGACAGCAGCCCTCAACTTTGGGGTCCCTGTGTCTGGTTGATTTTTTGATTTTCCCAAGGTCAACGCCCATGTGTGGAAGTGCCCTATGCTCTGTGGTTCTGTGTTTTCCATGGTTTGGGAAAGAGGATACACTTGTGAAGATTGGCTGTTGGCCATTGACATCCCGCCCATCAGCTTAACAAGGCTCCCTTGACTCCGTGGCCTGTCCTGCCTTTCTGGTTTTTAGACTTTTTTCGCCTGGCCCTTTTGCCCCGGGGGGGGGCGAGAGATTTCTTTGTAGTGCTGATTTGCTCTCCCAGGTTGCTTGGTTGGCCAAAAAGGGCGTATGCGTTTTTTCCTGAATATATTCAGGAAAAAACGCATACGCCCTTTTTGGCCAACCGCATCATTGTCCACGTTCTGGCGCTTTT
The DNA here is from genome assembly GCF_026419965.1 of Kogia breviceps. Classification (NCBI taxonomy): domain Eukaryota; kingdom Metazoa; phylum Chordata; class Mammalia; order Artiodactyla; family Physeteridae; genus Kogia; species Kogia breviceps. The sequence continues at coordinate 176,101 of NW_026711619.1, read as the reverse complement.
CATGTGCTCTCGGGGCCATTCCGATGTAGCCGTTGACATCCGTTTCCTGCAGTTCTGCCTTGCGTTCAGCGCCTCTTCGTAGCCTGACCTCAATATCTTTTGGGGCGATAGTTATCGTTTAGAACTCTGCAGGTTTGGGAAGTGCAGTGCCCCTGAGCTCCATTTCCCAAGTCGCTTTTTTGTGAGTGGGACGCAACACGGCTGGATGGCTTCACGCCCTATTGTCGATCCGGGGTGGCAGGCTGAACCGCTGGTGAATTCTTCTTCGTGATGGGAAATGAGAGTGACATGTGCCCGACCAAACACCTCCAGCGAGTCTCTCATTGGTTCCCCCTCTTGCAGTTCATCCTGCGGACAAATTGCAGACGGTACGAAAGAGACATGGAAAGGCGCCGAGTCTCCAAGTGGGGAGATTGTTAGTAAGGGGGCCTGAATGGAGAACACGAGCACCAGGAGATGAAAACTGAGGTGAGTTTCAGAAAGCTTTCCCGATCCCACGGTGTAGCATCCGCTGGGTTTCCAATGAGTGCTTTCGCTGTCGGAAGATTGCGTTGAACCTGGAGAGTTGGGACCCATGGAATGGGGAGCACGCAGGATTCCTTTCAAGGGTCTGCATTTGCTTTCCCAACCTCACCAATCGTCTCAGCCCCAAGAGTGTCCAGCCTTATGTCTTCTGCCGCTGGGGCTGTAGATGTGGTCAATCCTGGTTGCATGCCAGTCCCTGAACGCATTTTGGAAGAAGTTCTCTCTGTTTTGCCCTGCTTGTTTCTTCTTTATGTTGGAAATGTATCCTCAGAATGGGTCTGAGCTGATTTTCCCTGCTGGTTTTAGGCCGCTTTACACACACTTGATGCACTTACACAGAGATATCAAGACTTAGCTTTGAAGATGCTTACTAGTCGGATAGATACTTGTGCGATGAACAGGGTCTGGTGAGTCCAGTTGATTGAGCAAGGAGTAGGTCGTGTCCATTCCATATTCGGTTTTCGGAAGGGTATCTGTGCTCATTTCAAACTCGAGTTTTATGCGTCACCCCACCTCACCTTTCCCCTGAAGCAGGCATAAGTGTGTTTTCTAACAGCGTGACTCTGTTCTGTTTGGGGATTCAGTGCATGGGGAGCGATTTTTACATTCCCTCGATAAGTGATATCATAAGTTTCTTTTTTTGTGGGACTTATTTCACTGAGGATGATCGTACCTAAATCCACTCAGGATGCTGCTACCAGCCTCATGACGTGGATTTCATGGCTGAGTGACACTCCATTGGACCTACGTAGCACCACTTGTCCACTTGTCCACTTGTCTTTGTCCACTTGTCCACTCGTCTTTGTCCACTTGGCTCTTTCCTGGGATATGAAACGTGTACCGGAGTGGAGGTTCTTGTCAAGACAGCAGCCCTCAACTTTGGGGTCCCTGTGTCTGGTTGATTTTTTGATTTTCCCAAGGTCAACGCCCATGTGTGGAAGTGCCCTATGCTCTGTGGTTCTGTGTTTTCCATGGTTTGGGAAAGAGGATACACTTGTGAAGATTGGCTGTTGGCCATTGACATCCCGCCCATCAGCTTAACAAGGCTCCCTTGACTCCGTGGCCTGTCCTGCCTTTCTGGTTTTTAGACTTTTTTCGCCTGGCCCTTTTGCCCCGGGGGGGGGGGGGCGAGAGATTTCTTTGTAGTGCTGATTTGCTCTCCCAGGTTGCTTGGTTGGCCAAAAAGGGCGTATGCGTTTTTTCCTGAATATATTCAGGAAAAAACGCATACGCCCTTTTTGGCCAACCGCATCATTGTCCACGTTCTGGCGCTTTTCATGTGCTCTCGGGGCCATTCCGATGTAGCCGTTGACATCCGTTTCCTGCAGTTCTGCCTTGCGTTCAGCGCCTCTTCGTAGCCTGACCTCAATATCTTTTGGGGCGATAGTTATCGTTTAGAACTCTGCAGGTTTGGGAAGTGCAGTGCCCCTGAGCTCCATTTCCCAAGTCGCTTTTTTGTGAGTGGGACGCAACACGGCTGGATGGCTTCACGCCCTATTGTCGATCCGGGGTGGCAGGCTGAACCGCTGGTGAATTCTTCTTCGTGATGGGAAATGAGAGTGACATGTGCCCGACCAAACACCTCCAGCGAGTCTCTCATTGGTTCCCCCTCTTGCAGTTCATCCTGCGGACAAATTGCAGACGGTACGAAAGAGGCATGGAAAGGCGCCGAGTCTCCAAGTGGGGAGATTGTTAGTAAGGGGGCCTGAATGGAGAACACGAGCACCAGGAGATGAAAACTGAGGTGAGTTTCAGAAAGCTTTCCCGATCCCACGGTGTAGCATCCGCTGGGTTTCCAATGAGTGCTTTCGCTGTCGGAAGATTGCGTTGAACCTGGAGAGTTGGGACCCATGGAATGGGGAGCACGCAGGATTCCTTTCAAGGGTCTGCATTTGCTTTCCCAACCTCACCAATCGTCTCAGCCCCAAGAGTGTCCAGCCTTATGTCTTCTGCCGCTGGGGCTGTAGATGTGGTCAATCCTGGTTGCATGCCAGTCCCTGAACGCATTTTGGAAGAAGTTCTCTCTGTTTTGCCCTGCTTGTTTCTTCTTTATGTTGGAAATGTATCCTCAGAATGGGTCTGAGCTGATTTTCCCTGCTGGTTTTAGGCCGCTTTACACACACTTGATGCACTTACACAGAGATATCAAGACTTAGCTTTGAAGATGCTTACTAGTCGGATAGATACTTGTGCGATGAACAGGGTCTGGTGAGTCCAGTTGATTGAGCAAGGAGTAGGTCGTGTCCATTCCATATTCGGTTTTCGGAAGGGTATCTGTGCTCATTTCAAACTCGAGTTTTATGCGTCACCCCACCTCACCTTTCCCCTGAAGCAGGCATAAGTGTGTTTTCTAACAGCGTGACTCTGTTCTGTTTGGGGATTCAGTGCATGGGGAGCGATTTTTACATTCCCTCGATAAGTGATATCATAAGTTTCTTTTTTTGTGGGACTTATTTCACTGAGGATGATCGTACCTAAATCCACTCAGGATGCTGCTACCAGCCTCATGACGTGGATTTCATGGCTGAGTGACACTCCATTGGACCTACGTAGCACCACTTGTCCACTTGTCCACTTGTCTTTGTCCACTTGTCCACTCGTCTTTGTCCACTTGGCTCTTTCCTGGGATATGAAACGTGTACCGGAGTGGAGGTTCTTGTCAAGACAGCAGCCCTCAACTTTGGGGTCCCTGTGTCTGGTTGATTTTTTGATTTTCCCAAGGTCAACGCCCATGTGTGGAAGTGCCCTATGCTCTGTGGTTCTGTGTTTTCCATGGTTTGGGAAAGAGGATACACTTGTGAAGATTGGCTGTTGGCCATTGACATCCCGCCCATCAGCTTAACAAGGCTCCCTTGACTCCGTGGCCTGTCCTGCCTTTCTGGTTTTTAGACTTTTTTCGCCTGGCCCTTTTGCCCCGGGGGGGGGGGCGAGAGATTTCTTTGTAGTGCTGATTTGCTCTCCCAGGTTGCTTGGTTGGCCAAAAAGGGCGTATGCGTTTTTTCCTGAATATATTCAGGAAAAAACGCATACGCCCTTTTTGGCCAACCGCATCATTGTCCACGTTCTGGCGCTTTTCATGTGCTCTCGGGGCCATTCCGATGTAGCCGTTGACATCCGTTTCCTGCAGTTCTGCCTTGCGTTCAGCGCCTCTTCCTAGCCTGACCTCAATATCTTTTGGGGCGATAGTTATCGTTTAGAACTCTGCAGGTTTGGGAAGTGCAGTGCCCCTGAGCTCCATTTCCCAAGTCGCTTTTTTGTGAGTGGGACGCAACACGGCTGGATGGCTTCACGCCCTATTGTCGATCCGGGGTGGCAGGCTGAACCGCTGGTGAATTCTTCTTCGTGATGGGAAATGAGAGTGACATGTGCCCGACCAAACACCTCCAGCGAGTCTCTCATTGGTTCCCCCTCTTGCAGTTCATCCTGCGGACAAATTGCAGACGGTACGAAAGAGGCATGGAAAGGCGCCGAGTCTCCAAGTGGGGAGATTGTTAGTAAGGGGGCCTGAATGGAGAACACGAGCACCAGGAGATGAAAACTGAGGTGAGTTTCAGAAAGCTTTCCCGATCCCACGGTGTAGCATCCGCTGGGTTTCCAATGAGTGCTTTCGCTGTCGGAAGATTGCGTTGAACCTGGAGAGTTGGGACCCATGGAATGGGGAGCACGCAGGATTCCTTTCAAGGGTCTGCATTTGCTTTCCCAACCTCACCAATCGTCTCAGCCCCAAGAGTGTCCAGCCTTATGTCTTCTGCCGCTGGGGCTGTAGATGTGGTCAATCCTGGTTGCATGCCAGTCCCTGAACGCATTTTGGAAGAAGTTCTCTCTGTTTTGCCCTGCTTGTTTCTTCTTTATGTTGGAAATGTATCCTCAGAATGGGTCTGAGCTGATTTTCCCTGCTGGTTTTAGGCCGCTTTACACACACTTGATGCACTTACACAGAGATATCAAGACTTAGCTTTGAAGATGCTTACTAGTCGGATAGATACTTGTGCGATGAACAGGGTCTGGTGAGTCCAGTTGATTGAGCAAGGAGTAGGTCGTGTCCATTCCATATTCGGTTTTCGGAAGGGTATCTGTGCTCATTTCAAACTCGAGTTTTATGCGTCACCCCACCTCACCTTTCCCCTGAAGCAGGCATAAGTGTGTTTTCTAACAGCGTGACTCTGTTCTGTTTGGGGATTCAGTGCATGGGGAGCGATTTTTACATTCCCTCGATAAGTGATATCATAAGTTTCTTTTTTTGTGGGACTTATTTCACTGAGGATGATCGTACCTAAATCCACTCAGGATGCTGCTACCAGCCTCATGACGTGGATTTCATGGCTGAGTGACACTCCATTGGACCTACGTAGCACCACTTGTCCACTTGTCCACTTGTCTTTGTCCACTTGTCCACTCGTCTTTGTCCACTTGGCTCTTTCCTGGGATATGAAACGTGTACCGGAGTGGAGGTTCTTGTCAAGACAGCAGCCCTCAACTTTGGGGTCCCTGTGTCTGGTTGATTTTTTCATTTTCCCAAGGTCAACGCCCATGTGTGGAAGTGCCCTATGCTCTGTGGTTCTGCGTTTTACATGGTTTGGGAAAGAGGATACACTTGTGAAGATTGGCTGTTGGCCATTGACATCCCGCCCATCAGCTTAACAAGGCTCCCTTGACTCCGTGGCCTGTCCTGCCTTTCTGGTTTTTAGACTTTTTTCGCCTGGCCCTTTTGCCCCGGGGGGGGGCGAGAGATTTCTTTGTAGTGCTGATTTGCTCTCCCAGGTTGCTTGGTTGGCCAAAAAGGGCGTATGCGTTTTTTCCTGAATATATTCAGGAAAAAACGCATACGCCCTTTTTGGCCAACCGCATCATTGTCCACGTTCTGGCGCTTTTCATGTGCTATCGGGGCCATTCCGATGTAGCCGTTGACATCCGTTTCCTGCAGTTCTGCCTTGCGTTCAGCGCCTCTTCGTAGCCTGACCTCAATATCTTTTGGGGCGATAGTTATCGTTTAGAACTCTGCAGGTTTGGGAAGTGCAGTGCCCCTGAGCTCCATTTCCCAAGTCGCTTTTTTGTGAGTGGGACGCAACACGGCTGGATGGCTTCACGCCCTATTGTCGATCCGGGGTGGCAGGCTGAACCGCTGGTGAATTCTTCTTCGTGATGGGAAATGAGAGTGACATGTGCCCGACCAAACACCTCCAGCGAGTCTCTCATTGGTTCCCCCTCTTGCAGTTCATCCTGCGGACAAATTGCAGACGGTACGAAAGAGGCATGGAAAGGCGCCGAGTCTCCAAGTGGGGAGATTGTTAGTAAGGGGGCCTGAATGGAGAACACGAGCACCAGGAGATGAAAACTGAGGTGAGTTTCAGAAAGCTTTCCCGATCCCACGGTGTAGCATCCGCTGGGTTTCCAATGAGTGCTTTCGCTGTCGGAAGATTGCGTTGAACCTGGAGAGTTGGGACCCATGGAATGGGGAGCACGCAGGATTCCTTTCAAGGGTCTGCATTTGCTTTCCCAACCTCACCAATCGTCTCAGCCCCAAGAGTGTCCAGCCTTATGTCTTCTGCCGCTGGGGCTGTAGATGTGGTCAATCCTGGTTGCATGCCAGTCCCTGAACGCATTTTGGAAGAAGTTCTCTCTGTTTTGCCCTGCTTGTTTCTTCTTTATGTTGGAAATGTATCCTCAGAATGGGTCTGAGCTGATTTTCCCTGCTGGTTTTAGGCCGCTTTACACACACTTGATGCACTTACACAGAGATATCAAGACTTAGCTTTGAAGATGCTTACTAGTCGGATAGATACTTGTGCGATGAACAGGGTCTGGTGAGTCCAGTTGATTGAGCAAGGAGTAGGTCGTGTCCATTCCATATTCGGTTTTCGGAAGGGTATCTGTGCTCATTTCAAACTCGAGTTTTATGCGTCACCCCACCTCACCTTTCCCCTGAAGCAGGCATAAGTGTGTTTTCTAACAGCGTGACTCTGTTCTGTTTGGGGATTCAGTGCATGGGGAGCGATTTTTACATTCCCTCGATAAGTGATATCATAAGTTTCTTTTTTTGTGGGACTTATTTCACTGAGGATGATCGTACCTAAATCCACTCAGGATGCTGCTACCAGCCTCATGACGTGGATTTCATGGCTGAGTGACACTCCATTGGACCTACGTAGCACCACTTGTCCACTTGTCCACTTGTCTTTGTCCACTTGTCCACTCGTCTTTGTCCACTTGGCTCTTTCCTGGGATATGAAACGTGTACCGGAGTGGAGGTTCTTGTCAAGACAGCAGCCCTCAACTTTGGGGTCCCTGTGTCTGGTTGATTTTTTGATTTTCCCAAGGTCAACGCCCATGTGTGGAAGTGCCCTATGCTCTGTGGTTCTGTGTTTTCCATGGTTTGGGAAAGAGGATACACTTGTGAAGATTGGCTGTTGGCCATTGACATCCCGCCCATCAGCTTAACAAGGCTCCCTTGACTCCGTGGCCTGTCCTGCCTTTCTGGTTTTTAGACTTTTTTCGCCTGGCCCTTTTGCCCCGGGGGGGGGGGCGAGAGATTTCTTTGTAGTGCTGATTTGCTCTCCCAGGTTGCTTGGTTGGCCAAAAAGGGCGTATGCGTTTTTTCCTGAATATATTCAGGAAAAAACGCATACGCCCTTTTTGGCCAACCGCATCATTGTCCACGTTCTGGCGCTTTTCATGTGCTATCGGGGCCATTCCGATGTAGCCGTTGACATCCGTTTCCTGCAGTTCTGCCTTGCGTTCAGCGCCTCTTCGTAGCCTGACCTCAATATCTTTTGGGGCGATAGTTATCGTTTAGAACTCTGCAGGTTTGGGAAGTGCAGTGCCCCTGAGCTCCATTTCCCAAGTCGCTTTTTTGTGAGTGGGACGCAACACGGCTGGATGGCTTCACGCCCTATTGTCGATCCGGGGTGGCAGGCTGAACCGCTGGTGAATTCTTCTTCGTGATGGGAAATGAGAGTGACATGTGCCCGACCAAACACCTCCAGCGAGTCTCTCATTGGTTCCCCCTCTTGCAGTTCATCCTGCGGACAAATTGCAGACGGTACGAAAGAGGCATGGAAAGGCGCCGAGTCTCCAAGTGGGGAGATTGTTAGTAAGGGGGCCTGAATGGAGAACACGAGCACCAGGAGATGAAAACTGAGGTGAGTTTCAGAAAGCTTTCCCGATCCCACCGTGTAGCATCCGCTGGGTTTCCAATGAGTGCTTTCGCTGTCGGAAGATTGCGTTGAACCTGGAGAGTTGGGACCCATGGAATGGGGAGCACGCAGGATTCCTTTCAAGGGTCTGCATTTGCTTTCCCAACCTCACCAATCGTCTCAGCCCCAAGAGTGTCCAGCCTTATGACTTCTGCCGCTGGGGCTGTAGATGTGGTCAATCCTGGTTGCATGCCAGTCCCTGAACGCATTTTGGAAGAAGTTCTCTCTGTTTTGCCCTGCTTGTTTCTTCTTTATGTTGGAAATGTATCCTCAGAATGGGTCTGAGCTGATTTTCCCTGCTGGTTTTAGGCCGCTTTACACACACTTGATGCACTTACACAGAGATATCAAGACTTAGCTTTGAAGATGCTTACTAGTCGGATAGATACTTGTGCGATGAACAGGGTCTGGTGAGTCCAGTTGATTGAGCAAGGAGTAGGTCGTGTCCATTCCATATTCGGTTTTCGGAAGGGTATCTGTGCTCATTTCAAACTCGAGTTTTATGCGTCACCCCACCTCACCTTTCCCCTGAAGCAGGCATAAGTGTGTTTTCTAAAAGCGTGACTCTGTTCTGTTTGGGGATTCAGTGCATGGGGAGCGATTTTTACATTCCCTCGATAAGTGATATCATAAGTTTCTTTTTTTGTGGGACTTATTTCACTGAGGATGATCGTACCTAAATCCACTCAGGATGCTGCTACCAGCCTCATGACGTAGATTTCATGGCTGAGTGACACTCCATTGGACCTACGTAGCACCACTTGTCCACTTGTCCACTTGTCTTTGTCCACTTGTCCACTCGTCTTTCTCCACTTGGCTCTTTCCTGGGATATGAAACGTGTACCGGAGTGGAGGTTCTTATCAAGACAGCAGCCCTCAACTTTGGGGTCCCTGTGTCTGGTTGATTTTTTCATTTTCCCAAGGTCAACGCCCATGTGTGGAAGTGCCCTATGCTCTGTGGTTCTGTGTTTTCCATGGTTTGGGAAAGAGGATACACTTGTGAAGATTGGCTGTTGGCCATTGACATCCCGCCCATCAGCTTAACAAGGCTCCCTTGACTCCGTGGCCTGTCCTGCCTTTCTGGTTTTTAGACTTTTTTCGCCTGGCCCTTTTGCCCCGGGGGGGGGGCGAGAGATTTCTTTGTAGTGCTGATTTGCTCTCCCAGGTTGCTTGGTTGGCCAAAAAGGGCGTATGCGTTTTTTCCTGAATATATTCAGGAAAAAACGCATACGCCCTTTTTGGCCAACCGCATCATTGTCCACGTTCTGGCGCTTTTCATGTGCTATCGGGGCCATTCCGATGTAGCCGTTGACATCCGTTTCCTGCAGTTCTGCCTTGCGTTCAGCGCCTCTTCGTAGCCTGACCTCAATATCTTTTGGGGCGATAGTTATCGTTTAGAACTCTGCAGGTTTGGGAAGTGCAGTGCCCCTGAGCTCCATTTCCCAAGTCGCTTTTTTGTGAGTGGGACGCAACACGGCTGGATGGCTTCACGCCCTATTGTCGATCCGGGGTGGCAGGCTGAACCGCTGGTGAATTCTTCTTCGTGATGGGAAATGAGAGTGACATGTGCCCGACCAAACACCTCCAGCGAGTCTCTCATTGGTTCCCCCTCTTGCAGTTCATCCTGCGGACAAATTGCAGACGGTACGAAAGAGGCATGGAAAGGCGCCGAGTCTCCAAGTGGGGAGATTGTTAGTAAGGGGGCCTGAATGGAGAACACGAGCACCAGGAGATGAAAACTGAGGTGAGTTTCAGAAAGCTTTCCCGATCCCACGGTGTAGCATCCGCTGGGTTTCCAATGAGTGCTTTCGCTGTCGGAAGATTGCGTTGAACCTGGAGAGTTGGGACCCATGGAATGGGGAGCACGCAGGATTCCTTTCAAGGGTCTGCATTTGCTTTCCCAACCTCACCAATCGTCTCAGCCCCAAGAGTGTCCAGCCTTATGTCTTCTGCCGCTGGGGCTGTAGATGTGGTCAATCCTGGTTGCATGCCAGTCCCTGAACGCATTTTGGAAGAAGTTCTCTCTGTTTTGCCCTGCTTGTTTCTTCTTTATGTTGGAAATGTATCCTCAGAATGGGTCTGAGCTGATTTTCCCTGCTGGTTTTAGGCCGCTTTACACACACTTGATGCACTTACACAGAGATATCAAGACTTAGCTTTGAAGATGCTTACTAGTCGGATAGATACTTGTGCGATGAACAGGGTCTGGTGAGTCCAGTTGATTGAGCAAGGAGTAGGTCGTGTCCATTCCATATTCGGTTTTCGGAAGGGTATCTGTGCTCATTTCAAACTCGAGTTTTATGCGTCACCCCACCTCACCTTTCCCCTGAAGCAGGCATAAGTGTGTTTTCTAAAAGCGTGACTCTGTTCTGTTTGGGGATTCAGTGCATGGGGAGCGATTTTTACATTCCCTCGATAAGTGATATCATAAGTTTCTTTTTTTGTGGGACTTATTTCACTGAGGATGATCGTACCTAAATCCACTCAGGATGCTGCTACCAGCCTCATGACGTGGATTTCATGGCTGAGTGACACTCCATTGGACCTACGTAGCACCACTTGTCCACTTGTCCACTTGTCTTTGTCCACTTGTCCACTCGTCTTTGTCCACTTGGCTCTTTCCTGGGATATGAAACGTGTACCGGAGTGGAGGTTCTTGTCAAGACAGCAGCCCTCAACTTTGGGGTCCCTGTGTCTGGTTGATTTTTTGATTTTCCCAAGGTCAACGCCCATGTGTGGAAGTGCCCTATGCTCTGTGGTTCTGTGTTTTCCATGGTTTGGGAAAGAGGATACACTTGTGAAGATTGGCTGTTGGCCATTGACATCCCGCCCATCAGCTTAACAAGGCTCCCTTGACTCCGTGGCCTGTCCTGCCTTTCTGGTTTTTAGACTTTTTTCGCCTGGCCCTTTTGCCCCGGGGGGGGGGGCGAGAGATTTCTTTGTAGTGCTGATTTGCTCTCCCAGGTTGCTTGGTTGGCCAAAAAGGGCGTATGCGTTTTTTCCTGAATATATTCAGGAAAAAACGCATACGCCCTTTTTGGCCAACCGCATCATTGTCCACGTTCTGGCGCTTTTCATGTGCTATCGGGGCCATTCCGATGTAGCCGTTGACATCCGTTTCCTGCAGTTCTGCCTTGCGTTCAGCGCCTCTTCGTAGCCTGACCTCAATATCTTTTGGGGCGATAGTTATCGTTTAGAACTCTGCAGGTTTGGGAAGTGCAGTGCCCCTGAGCTCCATTTCCCAAGTCGCTTTTTTGTGAGTGGGACGCAACACGGCTGGATGGCTTCACGCCCTATTGTCGATCCGGGGTGGCAGGCTGAACCGCTGGTGAATTCTTCTTCGTGATGGGAAATGAGAGTGACATGTGCCCGACCAAACACCTCCAGCGAGTCTCTCATTGGTTCCCCCTCTTGCAGTTCATCCTGCGGACAAATTGCAGACGGTACGAAAGAGGCATGGAAAGGCGCCGAGTCTCCAAGTGGGGAGATTGTTAGTAAGGGGGCCTGAATGGAGAACACGAGCACCAGGAGATGAAAACTGAGGTGAGTTTCAGAAAGCTTTCCCGATCCCACGGTGTAGCATCCTCTGGGTTTCCAATGAGTGCTTTCGCTGTCGGAAGATTGCGTTGAACCTGGAGAGTTGGGACCCATGGAATGGGGAGCACGCAGGATTCCTTTCAAGGGTCTGCATTTGCTTTCCCAACCTCACCAATCGTCTCAGCCCCAAGAGTGTCCAGCCTTATGACTTCTGCCGCTGGGGCTGTAGATGTGGTCAATCCTGGTTGCATGCCAGTCCCTGAACGCATTTTGGAAGAAGTTCTCTCTGTTTTGCCCTGCTTGTTTCTTCTTTATGTTGGAAATGTATCCTCAGAATGGGTCTGAGCTGATTTTCCCTGCTGGTTTTAGGCCGCTTTACACACACTTGATGCACTTACACAGAGATATCAAGACTTAGCTTTGAAGATGCTTACTAGTCGGATAGATACTTGTGCGATGAACAGGGTCTGGTGAGTCCAGTTGATTGAGCAAGGAGTAGGTCGTGTCCATTCCATATTCGGTTTTCGGAAGGGTATCTGTGCTCATTTCAAACTCGAGTTTTATGCGTCACCCCACCTCACCTTTCCCCTGAAGCAGGCATAAGTGTGTTTTCTAACAGCGTGACTCTGTTCTGTTTGGGGATTCAGTGCATGGGGAGCGATTTTTACATTCCCTCGATAAGTGATATCATAAGTTTCTTTTTTTGTGGGACTTATTTCACTGAGGATGATCGTACCTAAATCCACTCAGGATGCTGCTACCAGCCTCATGACGTGGATTTCATGGCTGAGTGACACTCCATTGGACCTACGTAGCACCACTTGTCCACTTGTCCACTTGTCTTTGTCCACTTGTCCACTCGTCTTTGTCCACTTGGCTCTTTCCTGGGATATGAAACGTGTACCGGAGTGGAGGTTCTTGTCAAGACAGCAGCCCTCAACTTTGGGGTCCCTGTGTCTGGTTGATTTTTTGATTTTCCCAAGGTCAACGCCCATGTGTGGAAGTGCCCTATGCTCTGTGGTTCTGTGTTTTCCATGGTTTGGGAAAGAGGATACACTTGTGAAGATTGGCTGTTGGCCATTGACATCCCGCCCATCAGCTTAACAAGGCTCCCTTGACTCCGTGGCCTGTCCTGCCTTTCTGGTTTTTAGACTTTTTTCGCCTGGCCCTTTTGCCCCGGGGGGGGGGGCGAGAGATTTCTTTGTAGTGCTGATTTGCTCTCCCAGGTTGCTTGGTTGGCCAAAAAGGGCGTATGCGTTTTTTCCTGAATATATTCAGGAAAAAACGCATACGCCCTTTTTGGCCAACCGCATCATTGTCCACGTTCTGGCGCTTTTCATGTGCTATCGGGGCCATTCCGATGTAGCCGTTGACATCCGTTTCCTGCAGTTCTGCCTTGCGTTCAGCGCCTCTTCGTAGCCTGACCTCAATATCTTTTGGGGCGATAGTTATCGTTTAGAACTCTGCAGGTTTGGGAAGTGCAGTGCCCCTGAGCTCCATTTCCCAAGTCGCTTTTTTGTGAGTGGGACGCAACACGGCTGGATGGCTTCACGCCCTATTGTCGATCCGGGGTGGCAGGCTGAACCGCTGGTGAATTCTTCTTCGTGATGGGAAATGAGAGTGACATGTGCCCGACCAAACACCTCCAGCGAGTCTCTCATTGGTTCCCCCTCTTGCAGTTCATCCTGCGGACAAATTGCAGACGGTACGAAAGAGGCATGGAAAGGCGCCGAGTCTCCAAGTGGGGAGATTGTTAGTAAGGGGGCCTGAATGGAGAACACGAGCACCAGGAGATGAAAACTGAGGTGAGTTTCAGAAAGCTTTCCCGATCCCACGGTGTAGCATCCGCTGGGTTTCCAATGAGTGCTTTCGCTGTCGGAAGATTGCGTTGAACCTGGAGAGTTGGGACCCATGGAATGGGGAGCACGCAGGATTCCTTTCAAGGGTCTGCATTTGCTTTCCCAACCTCACCAATCGTCTCAGCCCCAAGAGTGTCCAGCCTTATGTCTTCTGCCGCTGGGGCTGTAGATGTGGTCAATCCTGGTTGCATGCCAGTCCCTGAACGCATTTTGGAAGAAGTTCTCTCTGTTTTGCCCTGCTTGTTTCTTCTTTATGTTGGAAATGTATCCTCAGAATGGGTCTGAGCTGATTTTCCCTGCTGGTTTTAGGCCGCTTTACACACACTTGATGCACTTACACAGAGATATCAAGACTTAGCTTTGAAGATGCTTACTAGTCGGATAGATACTTGTGCGATGAACAGGGTCTGGTGAGTCCAGTTGATTGAGCAAGGAGTAGGTCGTGTCCATTCCATATTCGGTTTTCGGAAGGGTATCTGTGCTCATTTCAAACTCGAGTTTTATGCGTCACCCCACCTCACCTTTCCCCTGAAGCAGGCATAAGTGTGTTTTCTAAAAGCGTGACTCTGTTCTGTTTGGGGATTCAGTGCATGGGGAGCGATTTTTACATTCCCTCGATAAGTGATATCATAAGTTTCTTTTTTTGTGGGACTTATTTCACTGAGGATGATCGTACCTAAATCCACTCAGGATGCTGCTACCAGCCTCATGACGTGGATTTCATGGCTGAGTGACACTCCATTGGACCTACGTAGCACCACTTGTCCACTTGTCCACTTGTCTTTGTCCACTTGTCCACTCGTCTTTGTCCACTTGGCTCTTTCCTGGGATATGAAACGTGTACCGGAGTGGAGGTTCTTGTCAAGACAGCAGCCCTCAACTTTGGGGTCCCTGTGTCTGGTTGATTTTTTGATTTTCCCAAGGTCAACGCCCATGTGTGGAAGTGCCCTATGCTCTGTGGTTCTGTGTTTTCCATGGTTTGGGAAAGAGGATACACTTGTGAAGATTGGCTGTTGGCCATTGACATCCCGCCCATCAGCTTAACAAGGCTCCCTTGACTCCGTGGCCTGTCCTGCCTTTCTGGTTTTTAGACTTTTTTCGCCTGGCCCTTTTGCCCCGGGGGGGGGGGCGAGAGATTTCTTTGTAGTGCTGATTTGCTCTCCCAGGTTGCTTGGTTGGCCAAAAAGGGCGTATGCGTTTTTTCCTGAATATATTCAGGAAAAAACGCATACGCCCTTTTTGGCCAACCGCATCATTGTCCACGTTCTGGCGCTTTTCATGTGCTATCGGGGCCATTCCGATGTAGCCGTTGACATCCGTTTCCTGCAGTTCTGCCTTGCGTTCAGCGCCTCTTCGTAGCCTGACCTCAATATCTTTTGGGGCGATAGTTATCGTTTAGAACTCTGCAGGTTTGGGAAGTGCAGTGCCCCTGAGCTCCATTTCCCAAGTCGCTTTTTTGTGAGTGGGACGCAACACGGCTGGATGGCTTCACGCCCTATTGTCGATCCGGGGTGGCAGGCTGAACCGCTGGTGAATTCTTCTTCGTGATGGGAAATGAGAGTGACATGTGCCCGACCAAACACCTCCAGCGAGTCTCTCATTGGTTCCCCCTCTTGCAGTTCATCCTGCGGACAAATTGCAGACGGTACGAAAGAGGCATGGAAAGGCGCCGAGTCTCCAAGTGGGGAGATTGTTAGTAAGGGGGCCTGAATGGAGAACACGAGCACCAGGAGATGAAAACTGAGGTGAGTTTCAGAAAGCTTTCCCGATCCCACGGTGTAGCATCCTCTGGGTTTCCAATGAGTGCTTTCGCTGTCGGAAGATTGCGTTGAACCTGGAGAGTTGGGACCCATGGAATGGGGAGCACGCAGGATTCCTTTCAAGGGTCTGCATTTGCTTTCCCAACCTCACCAATCGTCTCAGCCCCAAGAGTGTCCAGCCTTATGACTTCTGCCGCTGGGGCTGTAGATGTGGTCAATCCTGGTTGCATGCCAGTCCCTGAACGCATTTTGGAAGAAGTTCTCTCTGTTTTGCCCTGCTTGTTTCTTCTTTATGTTGGAAATGTATCCTCAGAATGGGTCTGAGCTGATTTTCCCTGCTGGTTTTAGGCCGCTTTACACACACTTGATGCACTTACACAGAGATATCAAGACTTAGCTTTGAAGATGCTTACTAGTCGGATAGATACTTGTGCGATGAACAGGGTCTGGTGAGTCCAGTTGATTGAGCAAGGAGTAGGTCGTGTCCATTCCATATTCGGTTTTCGGAAGGGTATCTGTGCTCATTTCAAACTCGAGTTTTATGCGTCACCCCACCTCACCTTTCCCCTGAAGCAGGCATAAGTGTGTTTTCTAAAAGCGTGACTCTGTTCTGTTTGGGGATTCAGTGCATGGGGAGCGATTTTTACATTCCCTCGATAAGTGATATCATAAGTTTCTTTTTTTGTGGGACTTATTTCACTGAGGATGATCGTACCTAAATCCACTCAGGATGCTGCTACCAGCCTCATGACGTGGATTTCATGGCTGAGTGACACTCCATTGGACCTACGTAGCACCACTTGTCCACTTGTCCACTTGTCTTTGTCCACTTGTCCACTCGTCTTTGTCCACTTGGCTCTTTCCTGGGATATGAAACGTGTACCGGAGTGGAGGTTCTTGTCAAGACAGCAGCCCTCAACTTTGGGGTCCCTGTGTCTGGTTGATTTTTTGATTTTCCCAAGGTCAACGCCCATGTGTGGAAGTGCCCTATGCTCTGTGGTTCTGTGTTTTCCATGGTTTGGGAAAGAGGATACACTTGTGAAGATTGGCTGTTGGCCATTGACATCCCGCCCATCAGCTTAACAAGGCTCCCTTGACTCCGTGGCCTGTCCTGCCTTTCTGGTTTTTAGACTTTTTTCGCCTGGCCCTTTTGCCCCGGGGGGGGGGGCGAGAGATTTCTTTGTAGTGCTGATTTGCTCTCCCAGGTTGCTTGGTTGGCCAAAAAGGGCGTATGCGTTTTTTCCTGAATATATTCAGGAAAAAACGCATACGCCCTTTTTGGCCAACCGCATCATTGTCCACGTTCTGGCGCTTTTCATGTGCTATCGGGGCCATTCCGATGTAGCCGTTGACATCCGTTTCCTGCAGTTCTGCCTTGCGTTCAGCGCCTCTTCGTAGCCTGACCTCAATATCTTTTGGGGCGATAGTTATCGTTTAGAACTCTGCAGGTTTGGGAAGTGCAGTGCCCCTGAGCTCCATTTCCCAAGTCGCTTTTTTGTGAGTGGGACGCAACACGGCTGGATGGCTTCACGCCCTATTGTCGATCCGGGGTGGCAGGCTGAACCGCTGGTGAATTCTTCTTCGTGATGGGAAATGAGAGTGACATGTGCCCGACCAAACACCTCCAGCGAGTCTCTCATTGGTTCCCCCTCTTGCAGTTCATCCTGCGGACAAATTGCAGACGGTACGAAAGAGGCATGGAAAGGCGCCGAGTCTCCAAGTGGGGAGATTGTTAGTAAGGGGGCCTGAATGGAGAACACGAGCACCAGGAGATGAAAACTGAGGTGAGTTTCAGAAAGCTTTCCCGATCCCACGGTGTAGCATCCTCTGGGTTTCCAATGAGTGCTTTCGCTGTCGGAAGATTGCGTTGAACCTGGAGAGTTGGGACCCATGGAATGGGGAGCACGCAGGATTCCTTTCAAGGGTCTGCATTTGCTTTCCCAACCTCACCAATCGTCTCAGCCCCAAGAGTGTCCAGCCTTATGACTTCTGCCGCTGGGGCTGTAGATGTGGTCAATCCTGGTTGCATGCCAGTCCCTGAACGCATTTTGGAAGAAGTTCTCTCTGTTTTGCCCTGCTTGTTTCTTCTTTATGTTGGAAATGTATCCTCAGAATGGGTCTGAGCTGATTTTCCCTGCTGGTTTTAGGCCGCTTTACACACACTTGATGCACTTACACAGAGATATCAAGACTTAGCTTTGAAGATGCTTACTAGTCGGATAGATACTTGTGCGATGAACAGGGTCTGGTGAGTCCAGTTGATTGAGCAAGGAGTAGGTCGTGTCCATTCCATATTCGGTTTTCGGAAGGGTATCTGTGCTCATTTCAAACTCGAGTTTTATGCGTCACCCCACCTCACCTTTCCCCTGAAGCAGGCATAAGTGTGTTTTCTAAAAGCGTGACTCTGTTCTGTTTGGGGATTCAGTGCATGGGGAGCGATTTTTACATTCCCTCGATAAGTGATATCATAAGTTTCTTTTTTTGTGGGACTTATTTCACTGAGGATGATCGTACCTAAATCCACTCAGGATGCTGCTACCAGCCTCATGACGTAGATTTCATGGCTGAGTGACACTCCATTGGACCTACGTAGCACCACTTGTCCACTTGTCCACTTGTCTTTGTCCACTTGTCCACTCGTCTTTGTCCACTTGGCTCTTTCCTGGGATATGAAACGTGTACCGGAGTGGAGGTTCTTGTCAAGACAGCAGCCCTCAACTTTGGGGTCCCTGTGTCTGGTTGATTTTTTGATTTTCCCAAGGTCAACGCCCATGTGTGGAAGTGCCCTATGCTCTGTGGTTCTGTGTTTTCCATGGTTTGGGAAAGAGGATACACTTGTGAAGATTGGCTGTTGGCCATTGACATCCCGCCCATCAGCTTAACAAGGCTCCCTTGACTCCGTGGCCTGTCCTGCCTTTCTGGTTTTTAGACTTTTTTCGCCTGGCCCTTTTGCCCCGGGGGGGGGCGAGAGATTTCTTTGTAGTGCTGATTTGCTCTCCCAGGTTGCTTGGTTGGCCAAAAAGGGCGTATGCGTTTTTTCCTGAATATATTCAGGAAAAAACGCATACGCCCTTTTTGGCCAACCGCATCATTGTCCACGTTCTGGCGCTTTTCATGTGCTCTCGGGGCCATTCCGATGTAGCCGTTGACATCCGTTTCCTGCAGTTCTGCCTTGCGTTCAGCGCCTCTTCGTAGCCTGACCTCAATATCTTTTGGGGCGATAGTTATCGTTTAGAACTCTGCAGGTTTGGGAAGTGCAGTGCCCCTGAGCTCCATTTCCCAAGTCGCTTTTTTGTGAGTGGGACGCAACACGGCTGGATGGCTTCACGCCCTATTGTCGATCCGGGGTGGCAGGCTGAACCGCTGGTGAATTCTTCTTCGTGATGGGAAATGAGAGTGACATGTGCCCGACCAAACACCTCCAGCGAGTCTCTCATTGGTTCCCCCTCTTGCAGTTCATCCTGCGGACAAATTGCAGACGGTACGAAAGAGGCATGGAAAGGCGCCGAGTCTCCAAGTGGGGAGATTGTTAGTAAGGGGGCCTGAATGGAGAACACGAGCACCAGGAGATGAAAACTGAGGTGAGTTTCAGAAAGCTTTCCCGATCCCACGGTGTAGCATCCGCTGGGTTTCCAATGAGTGCTTTCGCTGTCGGAAGATTGCGTTGAACCTGGAGAGTTGGGACCCATGGAATGGGGAGCACGCAGGATTCCTTTCAAGGGTCTGCATTTGCTTTCCCAACCTCACCAATCGTCTCAGCCCCAAGAGTGTCCAGCCTTATGTCTTCTGCCGCTGGGGCTGTAGATGTGGTCAATCCTGGTTGCATGCCAGTCCCTGAACGCATTTTGGAAGAAGTTCTCTCTGTTTTGCCCTGCTTGTTTCTTCTTTATGTTGGAAATGTATCCTCAGAATGGGTCTGAGCTGATTTTCCCTGCTGGTTTTAGGCCGCTTTACACACACTTGATGCACTTACACAGAGATATCAAGACTTAGCTTTGAAGATGCTTACTAGTCGGATAGATACTTGTGCGATGAACAGGGTCTGGTGAGTCCAGTTGATTGAGCAAGGAGTAGGTCGTGTCCATTCCATATTCGGTTTTCGGAAGGGTATCTGTGCTCATTTCAAACTCGAGTTTTATGCGTCACCCCACCTCACCTTTCCCCTGAAGCAGGCATAAGTGTGTTTTCTAACAGCGTGACTCTGTTCTGTTTGGGGATTCAGTGCATGGGGAGCGATTTTTACATTCCCTCGATAAGTGATATCATAAGTTTCTTTTTTTGTGGGACTTATTTCACTGAGGATGATCGTACCTAAATCCACTCAGGATGCTGCTACCAGCCTCATGACGTGGATTTCATGGCTGAGTGACACTCCATTGGACCTACGTAGCACCACTTGTCCACTTGTCCACTTGTCTTTGTCCACTTGTCCACTCGTCTTTGTCCACTTGGCTCTTTCCTGGGATATGAAACGTGTACCGGAGTGGAGGTTCTTGTCAAGACAGCAGCCCTCAACTTTGGGGTCCCTGTGTCTGGTTGATTTTTTGATTTTCCCAAGGTCAACGCCCATGTGTGGAAGTGCCCTATGCTCTGTGGTTCTGTGTTTTCCATGGTTTGGGAAAGAGGATACACTTGTGAAGATTGGCTGTTGGCCATTGACATCCCGCCCATCAGCTTAACAAGGCTCCCTTGACTCCGTGGCCTGTCCTGCCTTTCTGGTTTTTAGACTTTTTTCGCCTGGCCCTTTTGCCCCGGGGGGGGGGGCGAGAGATTTCTTTGTAGTGCTGATTTGCTCTCCCAGGTTGCTTGGTTGGCCAAAAAGGGCGTATGCGTTTTTTCCTGAATATATTCAGGAAAAAACGCATACGCCCTTTTTGGCCAACCGCATCATTGTCCACGTTCTGGCGCTTTTCATGTGCTATCGGGGCCATTCCGATGTAGCCGTTGACATCCGTTTCCTGCAGTTCTGCCTTGCGTTCAGCGCCTCTTCGTAGCCTGACCTCAATATCTTTTGGGGCGATAGTTATCGTTTAGAACTCTGCAGGTTTGGGAAGTGCAGTGCCCCTGAGCTCCATTTCCCAAGTCGCTTTTTTGTGAGTGGGACGCAACACGGCTGGATGGCTTCACGCCCTATTGTCGATCCGGGGTGGCAGGCTGAACCGCTGGTGAATTCTTCTTCGTGATGGGAAATGAGAGTGACATGTGCCCGACCAAACACCTCCAGCGAGTCTCTCATTGGTTCCCCCTCTTGCAGTTCATCCTGCGGACAAATTGCAGACGGTACGAAAGAGGCATGGAAAGGCGCCGAGTCTCCAAGTGGGGAGATTGTTAGTAAGGGGGCCTGAATGGAGAACACGAGCACCAGGAGATGAAAACTGAGGTGAGTTTCAGAAAGCTTTCCCGATCCCACGGTGTAGCATCCGCTGGGTTTCCAATGAGTGCTTTCGCTGTCGGAAGATTGCGTTGAACCTGGAGAGTTGGGACCCATGGAATGGGGAGCACGCAGGATTCCTTTCAAGGGTCTGCATTTGCTTTCCCAACCTCACCAATCGTCTCAGCCCCAAGAGTGTCCAGCCTTATGACTTCTGCCGCTGGGGCTGTAGATGTGGTCAATCCTGGTTGCATGCCAGTCCCTGAACGCATTTTGGAAGAAGTTCTCTCTGTTTTGCCCTGCTTGTTTCTTCTTTATGTTGGAAATGTATCCTCAGAATGGGTCTGAGCTGATTTTCCCTGCTGGTTTTAGGCCGCTTTACACACACTTGATGCACTTACACAGAGATATCAAGACTTAGCTTTGAAGATGCTTACTAGTCGGATAGATACTTGTGCGATGAACAGGGTCTGGTGAGTCCAGTTGATTGAGCAAGGAGTAGGTCGTGTCCATTCCATATTCGGTTTTCGGAAGGGTATCTGTGCTCATTTCAAACTCGAGTTTTATGCGTCACCCCACCTCACCTTTCCCCTGAAGCAGGCATAAGTGTGTTTTCTAAAAGCGTGACTCTGTTCTGTTTGGGGATTCAGTGCATGGGGAGCGATTTTTACATTCCCTCGATAAGTGATATCATAAGTTTCTTTTTTTGTGGGACTTATTTCACTGAGGATGATCGTACCTAAATCCACTCAGGATGCTGCTACCAGCCTCATGACGTAGATTTCATGGCTGAGTGACACTCCATTGGACCTACGTAGCACCACTTGTCCACTTGTCCACTTGTCTTTGTCCACTTGTCCACTCGTCTTTGTCCACTTGGCTCTTTCCTGGGATATGAAACGTGTACCGGAGTGGAGGTTCTTGTCAAGACAGCAGCCCTCAACTTTGGGGTCCCTGTGTCTGGTTGATTTTTTGATTTTCCCAAGGTCAACGCCCATGTGTGGAAGTGCCCTATGCTCTGTGGTTCTGTGTTTTCCATGGTTTGGGAAAGAGGATACACTTGTGAAGATTGGCTGTTGGCCATTGACATCCCGCCCATCAGCTTAACAAGGCTCCCTTGACTCCGTGGCCTGTCCTGCCTTTCTGGTTTTTAGACTTTTTTCGCCTGGCCCTTTTGCCCCGGGGGGGGGCGAGAGATTTCTTTGTAGTGCTGATTTGCTCTCCCAGGTTGCTTGGTTGGCCAAAAAGGGCGTATGCGTTTTTTCCTGAATATATTCAGGAAAAAACGCATACGCCCTTTTTGGCCAACCGCATCATTGTCCACGTTCTGGCGCTTTTCATGTGCTATCGGGGCCATTCCGATGTAGCCGTTGACATCCGTTTCCTGCAGTTCTGCCTTGCGTTCAGCGCCTCTTCGTAGCCTGACCTCAATATCTTTTGGGGCGATAGTTATCGTTTAGAACTCTGCAGGTTTGGGAAGTGCAGTGCCCCTGAGCTCCATTTCCCAAGTCGCTTTTTTGTGAGTGGGACGCAACACGGCTGGATGGCTTCACGCCCTATTGTCGATCCGGGGTGGCAGGCTGAACCGCTGGTGAATTCTTCTTCGTGATGGGAAATGAGAGTGACATGTGCCCGACCAAACACCTCCAGCGAGTCTCTCATTGGTTCCCCCTCTTGCAGTTCATCCTGCGGACAAATTGCAGACGGTACGAAAGAGGCATGGAAAGCCGCCGAGTCTCCAAGTGGGGAGATTGTTAGTAAGGGGGCCTGAATGGAGAACACGAGCACCAGGAGATGAAAACTGAGGTGAGTTTCAGAAAGCTTTCCCGATCCCACGGTGTAGCATCCGCTGGGTTTCCAATGAGTGCTTTCGCTGTCGGAAGATTGCGTTGAACCTGGAGAGTTGGGACCCATGGAATGGGGAGCACGCAGGATTCCTTTCAAGGGTCTGCATTTGCTTTCCCAACCTCACCAATCGTCTCAGCCCCAAGAGTGTCCAGCCTTATGACTTCTGCCGCTGGGGCTGTAGATGTGGTCAATCCTGGTTGCATGCCAGTCCCTGAACGCATTTTGGAAGAAGTTCTCTCTGTTTTGCCCTGCTTGTTTCTTCTTTATGTTGGAAATGTATCCTCAGAATGGGTCTGAGCTGATTTTCCCTGCTGGTTTTAGGCCGCTTTACACACACTTGATGCACTTACACAGAGATATCAAGACTTAGCTTTGAAGATGCTTACTAGTCGGATAGATACTTGTGCGATGAACAGGGTCTGGTGAGTCCAGTTGATTGAGCAAGGAGTAGGTCGTGTCCATTCCATATTCGGTTTTCGGAAGGGTATCTGTGCTCATTTCAAACTCGAGTTTTATGCGTCACCCCACCTCACCTTTCCCCTGAAGCAGGCATAAGTGTGTTTTCTAAAAGCGTGACTCTGTTCTGTTTGGGGATTCAGTGCATGGGGAGCGATTTTTACATTCCCTCGATAAGTGATATCATAAGTTTCTTTTTTTGTGGGACTTATTTCACTGAGGATGATCGTACCTAAATCCACTCAGGATGCTGCTACCAGCCTCATGACGTAGATTTCATGGCTGAGTGACACTCCATTGGACCTACGTAGCACCACTTGTCCACTTGTCCACTTGTCTTTGTCCACTTGTCCACTCGTCTTTCTCCACTTGGCTCTTTCCTGGGATATGAAACGTGTACCGGAGTGGAGGTTCTTCTCAAGACAGCAGCCCTCAACTTTGGGGTCCCTGTGTCTGGTTGATTTTTTGATTTTCCCAAGGTCAACGCCCATGTGTGGAAGTGCCCTATGCTCTGTGGTTCTGTGTTTTACATGGTTTGGGAAAGAGGATACACTTGTGAAGATTGGCTGTTGGCCATTGACATCCCGCCCATCAGCTTAACAAGGCTCCCTTGACTCCGTGGCCTGTCCTGCCTTTCTGGTTTTTAGACTTTTTTCGCCTGGCCCTTTTGCCCCGGGGGGGGGGCGAGAGATTTCTTTGTAGTGCTGATTTGCTCTCCCAGGTTGCTTGGTTGGCCAAAAAGGGCGTATGCGTTTTTTCCTGAATATATTCAGGAAAAAACGCATACGCCCTTTTTGGCCAACCGCATCATTGTCCACGTTCTGGCGCTTTTCATGTGCTCTCGGGGCCATTCCGATGTAGCCGTTGACATCCGTTTCCTGCAGTTCTGCCTTGCGTTCAGCGCCTCTTCGTAGCCTGACCTCAATATCTTTTGGGGCGATAGTTATCGTTTAGAACTCTGCAGGTTTGGGAAGTGCAGTGCCCCTGAGCTCCATTTCCCAAGTCGCTTTTTTGTGAGTGGGACGCAACACGGCTGGATGGCTTCACGCCCTATTGTCGATCCGGGGTGGCAGGCTGAACCGCTGGTGAATTCTTCTTCGTGATGGGAAATGAGAGTGACATGTGCCCGACCAAACACCTCCAGCGAGTCTCTCATTGGTTCCCCCTCTTGCAGTTCATCCTGCGGACAAATTGCAGACGGTACGAAAGAGGCATGGAAAGCCGCCGAGTCTCCAAGTGGGGAGATTGTTAGTAAGGGGGCCTGAATGGAGAACACGAGCACCAGGAGATGAAAACTGAGGTGAGTTTCAGAAAGCTTTCCCGATCCCACGGTGTAGCATCCGCTGGGTTTCCAATGAGTGCTTTCGCTGTCGGAAGATTGCGTTGAACCTGGAGAGTTGGGACCCATGGAATGGGGAGCACGCAGGATTCCTTTCAAGGGTCTGCCTTTGCTTTCCCAACCTCACCAATCGTCTCAGCCCCAAGAGTGTCCAGCCTTATGTCTTCTGCCGCTGGGGCTGTAGATGTGGTCAATCCTGGTTGCATGCCAGTCCCTGAACGCATTTTGGAAGAAGTTCTCTCTGTTTTGCCCTGCTTGTTTCTTCTTTATGTTGGAAATGTATCCTCAGAATGGGTCTGAGCTGATTTTCCCTGCTGGTTTTAGGCCGCTTTACACACACTTGATGCACTTACACAGAGATATCAAGACTTAGCTTTGAAGATGCTTACTAGTCGGATAGATACTTGTGCGATGAACAGGGTCTGGTGAGTCCAGTTGATTGAGCAAGGAGTAGGTCGTGTCCATTCCATATTCGGTTTTCGGAAGGGTATCTGTGCTCATTTCAAACTCGAGTTTTATGCGTCACCCCACCTCACCTTTCCCCTGAAGCAGGCATAAGTGTGTTTTCTAACAGCGTGACTCTGTTCTGTTTGGGGATTCAGTGCATGGGGAGCGATTTTTACATTCCCTCGATAAGTGATATCATAAGTTTCTTTTTTTGTGGGACTTATTTCACTGAGGATGATCGTACCTAAATCCACTCAGGATGCTGCTACCAGCCTCATGACGTGGATTTCATGGCTGAGTGACACTCCATTGGACCTACGTAGCACCACTTGTCCACTTGTCCACTTGTCTTTGTCCACTTGTCCACTCGTCTTTGTCCACTTGGCTCTTTCCTGGGATATGAAACGTGTACCGGAGTGGAGGTTCTTGTCAAGACAGCAGCCCTCAACTTTGGGGTCCCTGTGTCTGGTTGATTTTTTGATTTTCCCAAGGTCAACGCCCATGTGTGGAAGTGCCCTATGCTCTGTGGTTCTGTGTTTTCCATGGTTTGGGAAAGAGGATACACTTGTGAAGATTGGCTGTTGGCCATTGACATCCCGCCCATCAGCTTAACAAGGCTCCCTTGACTCCGTGGCCTGTCCTACCTTTCTGGTTTTTAGACTTTTTTCGCCTGGCCCTTTTGCCCCGGGGGGGGGGGCGAGAGATTTCTTTGTAGTGCTGATTTGCTCTCCCAGGTTGCTTGGTTGGCCAAAAAGGGCGTATGCGTTTTTTCCTGAATATATTCAGGAAAAAACGCATACGCCCTTTTTGGCCAACCGCATCATTGTCCACGTTCTGGCGCTTTTCATGTGCTCTCGGGGCCATTCCGATGTAGCCGTTGACATCCGTTTCCTGCAGTTCTGCCTTGCGTTCAGCGCCTCTTCGTAGCCTGACCTCAATATATTTTGGGGCGATAGTTATCGTTTAGAACTCTGCAGGTTTGGGAAGTGCAGTGCCCCTGAGCTCCATTTCCCAAGTCGCTTTTTTGTGAGTGGGACGCAACACGGCTGGATGGCTTCACGCCCTATTGTCGATCCGGGGTGGCAGGCTGAACCGCTGGTGAATTCTTCTTCGTGATGGGAAATGAGAGTGACATGTGCCCGACCAAACACCTCCAGCGAGTCTCTCATTGGTTCCCCCTCTTGCAGTTCATCCTGCGGACAAATTGCAGACGGTACGAAAGAGGCATGGAAAGGCGCCGAGTCTCCAAGTGGGGAGATTGTTAGTAAGGGGGCCTGAATGGAGAACACGAGCACCAGGAGATGAAAACTGAGGTGAGTTTCAGAAAGCTTTCCCGATCCCACGGTGTAGCATCCGCTGGGTTTCCAATGAGTGCTTTCGCTGTCGGAAGATTGCGTTGAACCTGGAGAGTTGGGACCCATGGAATGGGGAGCACGCAGGATTCCTTTCAAGGGTCTGCCTTTGCTTTCCCAACCTCACCAATCGTCTCAGCCCCAAGAGTGTCCAGCCTTATGTCTTCTGCCGCTGGGGCTGTAGATGTGGTCAATCCTGGTTGCATGCCAGTCCCTGAACGCATTTTGGAAGAAGTTCTCTCTGTTTTGCCCTGCTTGTTTCTTCTTTATGTTGGAAATGTATCCTCAGAATGGGTCTGAGCTGATTTTCCCTGCTGGTTTTAGGCCGCTTTACACACACTTGATGCACTTACACAGAGATATCAAGACTTAGCTTTGAAGATGCTTACTAGTCGGATAGATACTTGTGCGATGAACAGGGTCTGGTGAGTCCAGTTGATTGAGCAAGGAGTAGGTCGTGTCCATTCCATATTCGGTTTTCGGAAGGGTATCTGTGCTCATTTCAAACTCGAGTTTTATGCGTCACCCCACCTCACCTTTCCCCTGAAGCAGGCATAAGTGTGTTTTCTAACAGCGTGACTCTGTTCTGTTTGGGGATTCAGTGCATGGGGAGCGATTTTTACATTCCCTCGATAAGTGATATCATAAGTTTCTTTTTTTGTGGGACTTATTTCACTGAGGATGATCGTACCTAAATCCACTCAGGATGCTGCTACCAGCCTCATGACGTGGATTTCATGGCTGAGTGACACTCCATTGGACCTACGTAGCACCACTTGTCCACTTGTCCACTTGTCTTTGTCCACTTGTCCACTCGTCTTTGTCCACTTGGCTCTTTCCTGGGATATGAAACGTGTACCGGAGTGGAGGTTCTTGTCAAGACAGCAGCCCTCAACTTTGGGGTCCCTGTGTCTGGTTGATTTTTTGATTTTCCCAAGGTCAACGCCCATGTGTGGAAGTGCCCTATGCTCTGTGGTTCTGTGTTTTCCATGGTTTGGGAAAGAGGATACACTTGTGAAGATTGGCTGTTGGCCATTGACATCCCGCCCATCAGCTTAACAAGGCTCCCTTGACTCCGTGGCCTGTCCTGCCTTTCTGGTTTTTAGACTTTTTTCGCCTGGCCCTTTTGCCCCGGGGGGGGGGGCGAGAGATTTCTTTGTAGTGCTGATTTGCTCTCCCAGCTTGCTTGGTTGGCCAAAAAGGGCGTATGCGTTTTTTCCTGAATATATTCAGGAAAAAACGCATACGCCCTTTTTGGCCAACCGCATCATTGTCCACGTTCTGGCGCTTTTCATGTGCTCTCGGGGCCATTCCGATGTAGCCGTTGACATCCGTTTCCTGCAGTTCTGCCTTGCGTTCAGCGCCTCTTCGTAGCCTGACCTCAATATATTTTGGGGCGATAGTTATCGTTTAGAACTCTGCAGGTTTGGGAAGTGCAGTGCCCCTGAGCTCCATTTCCCAAGTCGCTTTTTTGTGAGTGGGACGCAACACGGCTGGATGGCTTCACGCCCTATTGTCGATCCGGGGTGGCAGGCTGAACCGCTGGTGAATTCTTCTTCGTGATGGGAAATGAGAGTGACATGTGCCCGACCAAACACCTCCAGCGAGTCTCTCATTGGTTCCCCCTCTTGCAGTTCATCCTGCGGACAAATTGCAGACGGTACGAAAGAGGCATGGAAAGCCGCCGAGTCTCCAAGTGGGGAGATTGTTAGTAAGGGGGCCTGAATGGAGAACACGAGCACCAGGAGATGAAAACTGAGGTGAGTTTCAGAAAGCTTTCCCGATCCCACGGTGTAGCATCCGCTGGGTTTCCAATGAGTGCTTTCGCTGTCGGAAGATTGCGTTGAACCTGGAGAGTTGGGACCCATGGAATGGGGAGCACGCAGGATTCCTTTCAAGGGTCTGCATTTGCTTTCCCAACCTCACCAATCGTCTCAGCCCCAAGAGTGTCCAGCCTTATGTCTTCTGCCGCTGGGGCTGTAGATGTGGTCAATCCTGGTTGCATGCCAGTCCCTGAACGCATTTTGGAAGAAGTTCTCTCTGTTTTGCCCTGCTTGTTTCTTCTTTATGTTGGAAATGTATCCTCAGAATGGGTCTGAGCTGATTTTCCCTGCTGGTTTTAGGCCGCTTTACACACACTTGATGCACTTACACAGAGATATCAAGACTTAGCTTTGAAGATGCTTACTAGTCGGATAGATACTTGTGCGATGAACAGGGTCTGGTGAGTCCAGTTGATTGAGCAAGGAGTAGGTCGTGTCCATTCCATATTCGGTTTTCGGAAGGGTATCTGTGCTCATTTCAAACTCGAGTTTTATGCGTCACCCCACCTCACCTTTCCCCTGAAGCAGGCATAAGTGTGTTTTCTAACAGCGTGACTCTGTTCTGTTTGGGGATTCAGTGCATGGGGAGCGATTTTTACATTCCCTCGATAAGTGATATCATAAGTTTCTTTTTTTGTGGGACTTATTTCACTGAGGATGATCGTACCTAAATCCACTCAGGATGCTGCTACCAGCCTCATGACGTGGATTTCATGGCTGAGTGACACTCCATTGGACCTACGTAGCACCACTTGTCCACTTGTCCACTTGTCTTTGTCCACTTGTCCACTCGTCTTTGTCCACTTGGCTCTTTCCTGGGATATGAAACGTGTACCGGAGTGGAGGTTCTTATCAAGACAGCAGCCCTCAACTTTGGGGTCCCTGTGTCTGGTTGATTTTTTGATTTTCCCAAGGTCAACGCCCATGTGTGGAAGTGCCCTATGCTCTGTGGTTCTGTGTTTTCCATGGTTTGGGAAAGAGGATACACTTGTGAAGATTGGCTGTTGGCCATTGACATCCCGCCCATCAGCTTAACAAGGCTCCCTTGACTCCGTGGCCTGTCCTGCCTTTCTGGTTTTTAGACTTTTTTCGCCTGGCCCTTTTGCCCCGGGGGGGGGGGCGAGAGATTTCTTTGTAGTGCTGATTTGCTCTCCCAGGTTGCTTGGTTGGCCAAAAAGGGCGTATGCGTTTTTTCCTGAATATATTCAGGAAAAAACGCATACGCCCTTTTTGGCCAACCGCATCATTGTCCACGTTCTGGCGCTTTTCATGTGCTCTCGGGGCCATTCCGATGTAGCCGTTGACATCCGTTTCCTGCAGTTCTGCCTTGCGTTCAGCGCCTCTTCGTAGCCTGACCTCAATATATTTTGGGGCGATAGTTATCGTTTAGAACTCTGCAGGTTTGGGAAGTGCAGTGCCCCTGAGCTCCATTTCCCAAGTCGCTTTTTTGTGAGTGGGACGCAACACGGCTGGATGGCTTCACGCCCTATTGTCGATCCGGGGTGGCAGGCTGAACCGCTGGTGAATTCTTCTTCGTGATGGGAAATGAGAGTGACATGTGCCCGACCAAACACCTCCAGCGAGTCTCTCATTGGTTCCCCCTCTTGCAGTTCATCCTGCGGACAAATTGCAGACGGTACGAAAGAGGCATGGAAAGGCGCCGAGTCTCCAAGTGGGGAGATTGTTACTAAGGGGGCCTGAATGGAGAACACGAGCACCAGGAGATGAAAACTGAGGTGAGTTTCAGAAAGCTTTCCCGATCCCACGGTGTAGCATCCGCTGGGTTTCCAATGAGTGCTTTCGCTGTCGGAAGATTGCGTTGAACCTGGAGAGTTGGGACCCATGGAATGGGGAGCACGCAGGATTCCTTTCAAGGGTCTGCATTTGCTTTCCCAACCTCACCAATCGTCTCAGCCCCAAGAGTGTCCAGCCTTATGTCTTCTGCCGCTGGGGCTGTAGATGTGGTCAATCCTGGTTGCATGCCAGTCCCTGAACGCATTTTGGAAGAAGTTCTCTCTGTTTTGCCCTGCTTGTTTCTTCTTTATGTTGGAAATGTATCCTCAGAATGGGTCTGAGCTGATTTTCCCTGCTGGTTTTAGGCCGCTTTACACACACTTGATGCACTTACACAAGATATCAAGACTTAGCTTTGAAGATGCTTACTAGTCGGATAGATACTTGTGCGATGAACAGGGTCTGGTGAGTCCAGTTGATTGAGCAAGGAGTAGGTCGTGTCCATTCCATATTCGGTTTTCGGAAGGGTATCTGTGCTCATTTCAAACTCGAGTTTTATGCGTCACCCCACCTCACCTTTCCCCTGAAGCAGGCATAAGTGTGTTTTCTAAAAGCGTGACTCTGTTCTGTTTGGGGATTCAGTGCATGGGGAGCGATTTTTACATTCCCTCGATAAGTGATATCATAAGTTTCTTTTTTTGTGGGACTTATTTCACTGAGGATGATCGTACCTAAATCCACTCAGGATGCTGCTACCAGCCTCATGACGTGGATTTCATGGCTGAGTGACACTCCATTGGACCTACGTAGCACCACTTGTCCACTTGTCCACTTGTCTTTGTCCACTTGTCCACTCGTCTTTGTCCACTTGGCTCTTTCCTGGGATATGAAACGTGTACCGGAGTGGAGGTTCTTGTCAAGACAGCAGCCCTCAACTTTGGGGTCCCTGTGTCTGGTTGATTTTTTGATTTTCCCAAGGTCAACGCCCATGTGTGGAAGTGCCCTATGCTCTGTGGTTCTGTGTTTTCCATGGTTTGGGAAAGAGGATACACTTGTGAAGATTGGCTGTTGGCCATTGACATCCCGCCCATCAGCTTAACAAGGCTCCCTTGACTCCGTGGCCTGTCCTGCCTTTCTGGTTTTTAGACTTTTTTCGCCTGGCCCTTTTGCCCCGGGGGGGGGCGAGAGATTTCTTTGTAGTGCTGATTTGCTCTCCCAGGTTGCTTGGTTGGCCAAAAAGGGCGTATGCGTTTTTTCCTGAATATATTCAGGAAAAAACGCATACGCCCTTTTTGGCCAACCGCATCATTGTCCACGTTCTGGCGCTTTTCATGTGCTATCGGGGCCATTCCGATGTAGCCGTTGACATCCGTTTCCTGCAGTTCTGCCTTGCGTTCAGCGCCTCTTCGTAGCCTGACCTCAATATCTTTTGGGGCGATAGTTATCGTTTAGAACTCTGCAGGTTTGGGAAGTGCAGTGCCCCTGAGCTCCATTTCCCAAGTCGCTTTTTTGTGAGTGGGACGCAACACGGCTGGATGGCTTCACGCCCTATTGTCGATCCGGGGTGGCAGGCTGAACCGCTGGTGAATTCTTCTTCGTGATGGGAAATGAGAGTGACATGTGCCCGACCAAACACCTCCAGCGAGTCTCTCATTGGTTCCCCCTCTTGCAGTTCATCCTGCGGACAAATTGCAGACGGTACGAAAGAGGCATGGAAAGCCGCCGAGTCTCCAAGTGGGGAGATTGTTAGTAAGGGGGCCTGAATGGAGAACACGAGCACCAGGAGATGAAAACTGAGGTGAGTTTCAGAAAGCTTTCCCGATCCCACGGTGTAGCATCCGCTGGGTTTCCAATGAGTGCTTTCGCTGTCGGAAGATTGCGTTGAACCTGGAGAGTTGGGACCCATGGAATGGGGAGCACGCAGGATTCCTTTCAAGGGTCTGCATTTGCTTTCCCAACCTCACCAATCGTCTCAGCCCCAAGAGTGTCCAGCCTTATGTCTTCTGCCGCTGGGGCTGTAGATGTGGTCAATCCTGGTTGCATGCCAGTCCCTGAACGCATTTTGGAAGAAGTTCTCTCTGTTTTGCCCTGCTTGTTTCTTCTTTATGTTGGAAATGTATCCTCAGAATGGGTCTGAGCTGATTTTCCCTGCTGGTTTTAGGCCGCTTTACACACACTTGATGCACTTACACAGAGATATCAAGACTTAGCTTTGAAGATGCTTACTAGTCGGATAGATACTTGTGCGATGAACAGGGTCTGGTGAGTCCAGTTGATTGAGCAAGGAGTAGGTCGTGTCCATTCCATATTCGGTTTTCGGAAGGGTATCTGTGCTCATTTCAAACTCGAGTTTTATGCGTCACCCCACCTCACCTTTCCCCTGAAGCAGGCATAAGTGTGTTTTCTAACAGCGTGACTCTGTTCTGTTTGGGGATTCAGTGCATGGGGAGCGATTTTTACATTCCCTCGATAAGTGATATCATAAGTTTCTTTTTTTGTGGGACTTATTTCACTGAGGATGATCGTACCTAAATCCACTCAGGATGCTGCTACCAGCCTCATGACGTGGATTTCATGGCTGAGTGACACTCCATTGGACCTACGTAGCACCACTTGTCCACTTGTCCACTTGTCTTTGTCCACTTGTCCACTCGTCTTTGTCCACTTGGCTCTTTCCTGGGATATGAAACGTGTACCGGAGTGGAGGTTCTTGTCAAGACAGCAGCCCTCAACTTTGGGGTCCCTGTGTCTGGTTGATTTTTTCATTTTCCCAAGGTCAACGCCCATGTGTGGAAGTGCCCTATGCTCTGTGGTTCTGTGTTTTCCATGGTTTGGGAAAGAGGATACACTTGTGAAGATTGGCTGTTGGCCATTGACATCCCGCCCATCAGCTTAACAAGGCTCCCTTGACTCCGTGGCCTGTCCTGCCTTTCTGGTTTTTAGACTTTTTTCGCCTGGCCCTTTTGCCCCGGGGGGGGGGCGAGAGATTTCTTTGTAGTGCTGATTTGCTCTCCCAGGTTGCTTGGTTGGCCAAAAAGGGCGTATGCGTTTTTTCCTGAATATATTCAGGAAAAAACGCATACGCCCTTTTTGGCCAACCGCATCATTGTCCACGTTCTGGCGCTTTTCATGTGCTCTCGGGGCCATTCCGATGTAGCCGTTGACATCCGTTTCCTGCAGTTCTGCCTTGCGTTCAGCGCCTCTTCGTAGCCTGACCTCAATATCTTTTGGGGCGATAGTTATCGTTTAGAACTCTGCAGGTTTGGGAAGTGCAGTGCCCCTGAGCTCCATTTCCCAAGTCGCTTTTTTGTGAGTGGGACGCAACACGGCTGGATGGCTTCACGCCCTATTGTCGATCCGGGGTGGCAGGCTGAACCGCTGGTGAATTCTTCTTCGTGATGGGAAATGAGAGTGACATGTGCCCGACCAAACACCTCCAGCGAGTCTCTCATTGGTTCCCCCTCTTGCAGTTCATCCTGCGGACAAATTGCAGACGGTACGAAAGAGGCATGGAAAGGCGCCGAGTCTCCAAGTGGGGAGATTGTTAGTAAGGGGGCCTGAATGGAGAACACGAGCACCAGGAGATGAAAACTGAGGTGAGTTTCAGAAAGCTTTCCCGATCCCACGGTGTAGCATCCGCTGGGTTTCCAATGAGTGCTTTCGCTGTCGGAAGATTGCGTTGAACCTGGAGAGTTGGGACCCATGGAATGGGGAGCACGCAGGATTCCTTTCAAGGGTCTGCATTTGCTTTCCCAACCTCACCAATCGTCTCAGCCCCAAGAGTGTCCAGCCTTATGTCTTCTGCCGCTGGGGCTGTAGATGTGGTCAATCCTGGTTGCATGCCAGTCCCTGAACGCATTTTGGAAGAAGTTCTCTCTGTTTTGCCCTGCTTGTTTCTTCTTTATGTTGGAAATGTATCCTCAGAATGGGTCTGAGCTGATTTTCCCTGCTGGTTTTAGGCCGCTTTACACACACTTGATGCACTTACACAGAGATATCAAGACTTAGCTTTGAAGATGCTTACTAGTCGGATAGATACTTGTGCGATGAACAGGGTCTGGTGAGTCCAGTTGATTGAGCAAGGAGTAGGTCGTGTCCATTCCATATTCGGTTTTCGGAAGGGTATCTGTGCTCATTTCAAACTCGAGTTTTATGCGTCACCCCACCTCACCTTTCCCCTGAAGCAGGCATAAGTGTGTTTTCTAAAAGCGTGACTCTGTTCTGTTTGGGGATTCAGTGCATGGGGAGCGATTTTTACATTCCCTCGATAAGTGATATCATAAGTTTCTTTTTTTGTGGGACTTATTTCACTGAGGATGATCGTACCTAAATCCACTCAGGATGCTGCTACCAGCCTCATGACGTGGATTTCATGGCTGAGTGACACTCCATTGGACCTACGTAGCACCACTTGTCCACTTGTCCACTTGTCTTTGTCCACTTGTCCACTCGTCTTTGTCCACTTGGCTCTTTCCTGGGATATGAAACGTGTACCGGAGTGGAGGTTCTTGTCAAGACAGCAGCCCTCAACTTTGGGGTCCCTGTGTCTGGTTGATTTTTTGATTTTCCCAAGGTCAACGCCCATGTGTGGAAGTGCCCTATGCTCTGTGGTTCTGTGTTTTCCATGGTTTGGGAAAGAGGATACACTTGTGAAGATTGGCTGTTGGCCATTGACATCCCGCCCATCAGCTTAACAAGGCTCCCTTGACTCCGTGGCCTGTCCTGCCTTTCTGGTTTTTAGACTTTTTTCGCCTGGCCCTTTTGCCCCGGGGGGGGGGCGAGAGATTTCTTTGTAGTGCTGATTTGCTCTCCCAGGTTGCTTGGTTGGCCAAAAAGGGCGTATGCGTTTTTTCCTGAATATATTCAGGAAAAAACGCATACGCCCTTTTTGGCCAACCGCATCATTGTCCACGTTCTGGCGCTTTTCATGTGCTATCGGGGCCATTCCGATGTAGCCGTTGACATCCGTTTCCTGCAGTTCTGCCTTGCGTTCAGCGCCTCTTCGTAGCCTGACCTCAATATCATTTGGGGCGATAGTTATCGTTTAGAACTCTGCAGGTTTGGGAAGTGCAGTGCCCCTGAGCTCCATTTCCCAAGTCGCTTTTTTGTGAGTGGGACGCAACACGGCTGGATGGCTTCACGCCCTATTGTCGATCCGGGGTGGCAGGCTGAACCGCTGGTGAATTCTTCTTCGTGATGGGAAATGAGAGTGACATGTGCCCGACCAAACACCTCCAGCGAGTCTCTCATTGGTTCCCCCTCTTGCAGTTCATCCTGCGGACAAATTGCAGACGGTACGAAAGAGGCATGGAAAGGCGCCGAGTCTCCAAGTGGGGAGATTGTTAGTAAGGGGGCCTGAATGGAGAACACGAGCACCAGGAGATGAAAACTGAGGTGAGTTTCAGAAAGCTTTCCCGATCCCACGGTGTAGCATCCGCTGGGTTTCCAATGAGTGCTTTCGCTGTCGGAAGATTGCGTTGAACCTGGAGAGTTGGGACCCATGGAATGGGGAGCACGCAGGATTCCTTTCAAGGGTCTGCATTTGCTTTCCCAACCTCACCAATCGTCTCAGCCCCAAGAGTGTCCAGCCTTATGACTTCTGCCGCTGGGGCTGTAGATGTGGTCAATCCTGGTTGCATGCCAGTCCCTGAACGCATTTTGGAAGAAGTTCTCTCTGTTTTGCCCTGCTTGTTTCTTCTTTATGTTGGAAATGTATCCTCAGAATGGGTCTGAGCTGATTTTCCCTGCTGGTTTTAGGCCGCTTTACACACACTTGATGCACTTACACAGAGATATCAAGACTTAGCTTTGAAGATGCTTACTAGTCGGATAGATACTTGTGCGATGAACAGGGTCTGGTGAGTCCAGTTGATTGAGCAAGGAGTAGGTCGTGTCCATTCCATATTCGGTTTTCGGAAGGGTATCTGTGCTCATTTCAAACTCGAGTTTTATGCGTCACCCCACCTCACCTTTCCCCTGAAGCAGGCATAAGTGTGTTTTCTAACAGCGTGACTCTGTTCTGTTTGGGGATTCAGTGCATGGGGAGCGATTTTTACATTCCCTCGATAAGTGATATCATAAGTTTCTTTTTTTGTGGGACTTATTTCACTGAGGATGATCGTACCTAAATCCACTCAGGATGCTGCTACCAGCCTCATGACGTGGATTTCATGGCTGAGTGACACTCCATTGGACCTACGTAGCACCACTTGTCCACTTGTCCACTTGTCTTTGTCCACTTGTCCACTCGTCTTTGTCCACTTGGCTCTTTCCTGGGATATGAAACGTGTACCGGAGTGGAGGTTCTTGTCAAGACAGCAGCCCTCAACTTTGGGGTCCCTGTGTCTGGTTGATTTTTTGATTTTCCCAAGGTCAACGCCCATGTGTGGAAGTGCCCTATGCTCTGTGGTTCTGTGTTTTCCATGGTTTGGGAAAGAGGATACACTTGTGAAGATTGGCTGTTGGCCATTGACATCCCGCCCATCAGCTTAACAAGGCTCCCTTGACTCCGTGGCCTGTCCTGCCTTTCTGGTTTTTAGACTTTTTTCGCCTGGCCCTTTTGCCCCGGGGGGGGGGGCGAGAGATTTCTTTGTAGTGCTGATTTGCTCTCCCAGGTTGCTTGGTTGGCCAAAAAGGGCGTATGCGTTTTTTCCTGAATATATTCAGGAAAAAACGCATACGCCCTTTTTGGCCAACCGCATCATTGTCCACGTTCTGGCGCTTTTCATGTGCTCTCGGGGCCATTCCGATGTAGCCGTTGACATCCGTTTCCTGCAGTTCTGCCTTGCGTTCAGCGCCTCTTCGTAGCCTGACCTCAATATCTTTTGGGGCGATAGTTATCGTTTAGAACTCTGCAGGTTTGGGAAGTGCAGTGCCCCTGAGCTCCATTTCCCAAGTCGCTTTTTTGTGAGTGGGACGCAACACGGCTGGATGGCTTCACGCCCTATTGTCGATCCGGGGTGGCAGGCTGAACCGCTGGTGAATTCTTCTTCGTGATGGGAAATGAGAGTGACATGTGCCCGACCAAACACCTCCAGCGAGTCTCTCATTGGTTCCCCCTCTTGCAGTTCATCCTGCGGACAAATTGCAGACGGTACGAAAGAGGCATGGAAAGGCGCCGAGTCTCCAAGTGGGGAGATTGTTACTAAGGGGGCCTGAATGGAGAACACGAGCACCAGGAGATGAAAACTGAGGTGAGTTTCAGAAAGCTTTCCCGATCCCACGGTGTAGCATCCGCTGGGTTTCCAATGAGTGCTTTCGCTGTCGGAAGATTGCGTTGAACCTGGAGAGTTGGGACCCATGGAATGGGGAGCACGCAGGATTCCTTTCAAGGGTCTGCATTTGCTTTCCCAACCTCACCAATCGTCTCAGCCCCAAGAGTGTCCAGCCTTATGACTTCTGCCGCTGGGGCTGTAGATGTGGTCAATCCTGGTTGCATGCCAGTCCCTGAACGCATTTTGGAAGAAGTTCTCTCTGTTTTGCCCTGCTTGTTTCTTCTTTATGTTGGAAATGTATCCTCAGAATGGATCTGAGCTGATTTTCCCTGCTGGTTTTAGGCCGCTTTACACACACTTGATGCACTTACACAGAGATATCAAGACTTAGCTTTGAAGATGCTTACTAGTCGGATAGATACTTGTGCGATGAACAGGGTCTGGTGAGTCCAGTTGATTGAGCAAGGAGTAGGTCGTGTCCATTCCATATTCGGTTTTCGGAAGGGTATCTGTGCTCATTTCAAACTCGAGTTTTATGCGTCACCCCACCTCACCTTTCCCCTGAAGCAGGCATAAGTGTGTTTTCTAACAGCGTGACTCTGTTCTGTTTGGGGATTCAGTGCATGGGGAGCGATTTTTACATTCCCTCGATAAGTGATATCATAAGTTTCTTTTTTTGTGGGACTTATTTCACTGAGGATGATCGTACCTAAATCCACTCAGGATGCTGCTACCAGCCTCATGACGTGGATTTCATGGCTGAGTGACACTCCATTGGACCTACGTAGCACCACTTGTCCACTTGTCCACTTGTCTTTGTCCACTTGTCCACTCGTCTTTGTCCACTTGGCTCTTTCCTGGGATATGAAACGTGTACCGGAGTGGAGGTTCTTGTCAAGACAGCAGCCCTCAACTTTGGGGTCCCTGTGTCTGGTTGATTTTTTGATTTTCCCAAGGTCAACGCCCATGTGTGGAAGTGCCCTATGCTCTGTGGTTCTGTGTTTTCCATGGTTTGGGAAAGAGGATACACTTGTGAAGATTGGCTGTTGGCCATTGACATCCCGCCCATCAGCTTAACAAGGCTCCCTTGACTCCGTGGCCTGTCCTGCCTTTCTGGTTTTTAGACTTTTTTCGCCTGGCCCTTTTGCCCCGGGGGGGGGGGCGAGAGATTTCTTTGTAGTGCTGATTTGCTCTCCCAGGTTGCTTGGTTGGCCAAAAAGGGCGTATGCGTTTTTTCCTGAATATATTCAGGAAAAAACGCATACGCCCTTTTTGGCCAACCGCATCATTGTCCACGTTCTGGCGCTTTTCATGTGCTCTCGGGGCCATTCCGATGTAGCCGTTGACATCCGTTTCCTGCAGTTCTGCCTTGCGTTCAGCGCCTCTTCGTAGCCTGACCTCAATATATTTTGGGGCGATAGTTATCGTTTAGAACTCTGCAGGTTTGGGAAGTGCAGTGCCCCTGAGCTCCATTTCCCAAGTCGCTTTTTTGTGAGTGGGACGCAACACGGCTGGATGGCTTCACGCCCTATTGTCGATCCGGGGTGGCAGGCTGAACCGCTGGTGAATTCTTCTTCGTGATGGGAAATGAGAGTGAACTGTGCCCGACCAAACACCTCCAGCGAGTCTCTCATTGGTTCCCCCTCTTGCAGTTCATCCTGCGGACAAATTGCAGACGGTACGAAAGAGGCATGGAAAGCCGCCGAGTCTCCAAGTGGGGAGATTGTTAGTAAGGGGGCCTGAATGGAGAACACGAGCACCAGGAGATGAAAACTGAGGTGAGTTTCAGAAAGCTTTCCCGATCCCACGGTGTAGCATCCGCTGGGTTTCCAATGAGTGCTTTCGCTGTCGGAAGATTGCGTTGAACCTGGAGAGTTGGGACCCATGGAATGGGGAGCACGCAGGATTCCTTTCAAGGGTCTGCATTTGCTTTCCCAACCTCACCAATCGTCTCAGCCCCAAGAGTGTCCAGCCTTATGTCTTCTGCCGCTGGGGCTGTAGATGTGGTCAATCCTGGTTGCATGCCAGTCCCTGAACGCATTTTGGAAGAAGTTCTCTCTGTTTTGCCCTGCTTGTTTCTTCTTTATGTTGGAAATGTATCCTCAGAATGGGTCTGAGCTGATTTTCCCTGCTGGTTTTAGGCCGCTTTACACACACTTGATGCACTTACACAGAGATATCAAGACTTAGCTTTGAAGATGCTTACTAGTCGGATAGATACTTGTGCGATGAACAGGGTCTGGTGAGTCCAGTTGATTGAGCAAGGAGTAGGTCGTGTCCATTCCATATTCGGTTTTCGGAAGGGTATCTGTGCTCATTTCAAACTCGAGTTTTATGCGTCACCCCACCTCACCTTTCCCCTGAAGCAGGCATAAGTGTGTTTTCTAAAAGCGTGACTCTGTTCTGTTTGGGGATTCAGTGCATGGGGAGCGATTTTTACATTCCCTCGATAAGTGATATCATAAGTTTCTTTTTTTGTGGGACTTATTTCACTGAGGATGATCGTACCTAAATCCACTCAGGATGCTGCTACCAGCCTCATGACGTGGATTTCATGGCTGAGTGACACTCCATTGGACCTACGTAGCACCACTTGTCCACTTGTCCACTTGTCTTTGTCCACTTGTCCACTCGTCTTTGTCCACTTGGCTCTTTCCTGGGATATGAAACGTGTACCGGAGTGGAGGTTCTTGTCAAGACAGCAGCCCTCAACTTTGGGGTCCCTGTGTCTGGTTGATTTTTTGATTTTCCCAAGGTCAACGCCCATGTGTGGAAGTGCCCTATGCTCTGTGGTTCTGTGTTTTCCATGGTTTGGGAAAGAGGATACACTTGTGAAGATTGGCTGTTGGCCATTGACATCCCGCCCATCAGCTTAACAAGGCTCCCTTGACTCCGTGGCCTGTCCTGCCTTTCTGGTTTTTAGACTTTTTTCGCCTGGCCCTTTTGCCCCGGGGGGGGGGCGAGAGATTTCTTTGTAGTGCTGATTTGCTCTCCCAGGTTGCTTGGTTGGCCAAAAAGGGCGTATGCGTTTTTTCCTGAATATATTCAGGAAAAAACGCATACGCCCTTTTTGGCCAACCGCATCATTGTCCACGTTCTGGCGCTTTTCATGTGCTCTCGGGGCCATTCCGATGTAGCCGTTGACATCCGTTTCCTGCAGTTCTGCCTTGCGTTCAGCGCCTCTTCGTAGCCTGACCTCAATATATTTTGGGGCGATAGTTATCGTTTAGAACTCTGCAGGTTTGGGAAGTGCAGTGCCCCTGAGCTCCATTTCCCAAGTCGCTTTTTTGTGAGTGGGACGCAACACGGCTGGATGGCTTCACGCCCTATTGTCGATCCGGGGTGGCAGGCTGAACCGCTGGTGAATTCTTCTTCGTGATGGGAAATGAGAGTGACATGTGCCCGACCAAACACCTCCAGCGAGTCTCTCATTGGTTCCCCCTCTTGCAGTTCATCCTGCGGACAAATTGCAGACGGTACGAAAGAGGCATGGAAAGGCGCCGAGTCTCCAAGTGGGGAGATTGTTAGTAAGGGGGCCTGAATGGAGAACACGAGCACCAGGAGATGAAAACTGAGGTGAGTTTCAGAAAGCTTTCCCGATCCCACGGTGTAGCATCCGCTGGGTTTCCAATGAGTGCTTTCGCTGTCGGAAGATTGCGTTGAACCTGGAGAGTTGGGACCCATGGAATGGGGAGCACGCAGGATTCCTTTCAAGGGTCTGCATTTGCTTTCCCAACCTCACCAATCGTCTCAGCCCCAAGAGTGTCCAGCCTTATGACTTCTGCCGCTGGGGCTGTAGATGTGGTCAATCCTGGTTGCATGCCAGTCCCTGAACGCATTTTGGAAGAAGTTCTCTCTGTTTTGCCCTGCTTGTTTCTTCTTTATGTTGGAAATGTATCCTCAGAATGGGTCTGAGCTGATTTTCCCTGCTGGTTTTAGGCCACTTTACACACACTTGATGCACTTACACAGAGATATCAAGACTTAGCTTTGAAGATGCTTACTAGTCGGATAGATACTTGTGCGATGAACAGGGTCTGGTGAGTCCAGTTGATTGAGCAAGGAGTAGGTCGTGTCCATTCCATATTCGGTTTTCGGAAGGGTATCTGTGCTCATTTCAAACTCGAGTTTTATGCGTCACCCCACCTCACCTTTCCCCTGAAGCAGGCATAAGTGTGTTTTCTAACAGCGTGACTCTGTTCTGTTTGGGGATTCAGTGCATGGGGAGCGATTTTTACATTCCCTCGATAAGTGATATCATAAGTTTCTTTTTTTGTGGGACTTATTTCACTGAGGATGATCGTACCTAAATCCACTCAGGATGCTGCTACCAGCCTCATGACGTGGATTTCATGGCTGAGTGACACTCCATTGGACCTACGTAGCACCACTTGTCCACTTGTCCACTTGTCTTTGTCCACTTGTCCACTCGTCTTTGTCCACTTGGCTCTTTCCTGGGATATGAAACGTGTACCGGAGTGGAGGTTCTTGTCAAGACAGCAGCCCTCAACTTTGGGGTCCCTGTGTCTGGTTGATTTTTTGATTTTCCCAAGGTCAACGCCCATGTGTGGAAGTGCCCTATGCTCTGTGGTTCTGTGTTTTCCATGGTTTGGGAAAGAGGATACACTTGTGAAGATTGGCTGTTGGCCATTGACATCCCGCCCATCAGCTTAACAAGGCTCCCTTGACTCCGTGGCCTGTCCTGCCTTTCTGGTTTTTAGACTTTTTTCGCCTGGCCCTTTTGCCCCGGGGGGGGGGGCGAGAGATTTCTTTGTAGTGCTGATTTGCTCTCCCAGGTTGCTTGGTTGGCCAAAAAGGGCGTATGCGTTTTTTCCTGAATATATTCAGGAAAAAACGCATACGCCCTTTTTGGCCAACCGCATCATTGTCCACGTTCTGGCGCTTTTCATGTGCTCTCGGGGCCATTCCGATGTAGCCGTTGACATCCGTTTCCTGCAGTTCTGCCTTGCGTTCAGCGCCTCTTCGTAGCCTGACCTCA
Source organism: Kogia breviceps (assembly GCF_026419965.1). Classification (NCBI taxonomy): domain Eukaryota; kingdom Metazoa; phylum Chordata; class Mammalia; order Artiodactyla; family Physeteridae; genus Kogia; species Kogia breviceps. Next base: position 134,644 of record NW_026711619.1, on the reverse strand, counting down.
ATATCTTTTGGGGCGATAGTTATCGTTTAGAACTCTGCAGGTTTGGGAAGTGCAGTGCCCCTGAGCTCCATTTCCCAAGTCGCTTTTTTGTGAGTGGGACGCAACACGGCTGGATGGCTTCACGCCCTATTGTCGATCCGGGGTGGCAGGCTGAACCGCTGGTGAATTCTTCTTCGTGATGGGAAATGAGAGTGACATGTGCCCGACCAAACACCTCCAGCGAGTCTCTCATTGGTTCCCCCTCTTGCAGTTCATCCTGCGGACAAATTGCAGACGGTACGAAAGAGGCATGGAAAGGCGCCGAGTCTCCAAGTGGGGAGATTGTTACTAAGGGGGCCTGAATGGAGAACACGAGCACCAGGAGATGAAAACTGAGGTGAGTTTCAGAAAGCTTTCCCGATCCCACGGTGTAGCATCCGCTGGGTTTCCAATGAGTGCTTTCGCTGTCGGAAGATTGCGTTGAACCTGGAGAGTTGGGACCCATGGAATGGGGAGCACGCAGGATTCCTTTCAAGGGTCTGCATTTGCTTTCCCAACCTCACCAATCGTCTCAGCCCCAAGAGTGTCCAGCCTTATGTCTTCTGCCGCTGGGGCTGTAGATGTGGTCAATCCTGGTTGCATGCCAGTCCCTGAACGCATTTTGGAAGAATTTCTCTCTGTTTTGCCCTGCTTGTTTCTTCTTTATGTTGGAAATGTATCCTCAGAATGGGTCTGAGCTGATTTTCCCTGCTGGTTTTAGGCCGCTTTACACACACTTGATGCACTTACACAGAGATATCAAGACTTAGCTTTGAAGATGCTTACTAGTCGGATAGATACTTGTGCGATGAACAGGGTCTGGTGAGTCCAGTTGATTGAGCAAGGAGTAGGTCGTGTCCATTCCATATTCGGTTTTCGGAAGGGTATCTGTGCTCATTTCAAACTCGAGTTTTATGCGTCACCCCACCTCACCTTTCCCCTGAAGCAGGCATAAGTGTGTTTTCTAACAGCGTGACTCTGTTCTGTTTGGGGATTCAGTGCATGGGGAGCGATTTTTACATTCCCTCGATAAGTGATATCATAAGTTTCTTTTTTTGTGGGACTTATTTCACTGAGGATGATCGTACCTAAATCCACTCAGGATGCTGCTACCAGCCTCATGACGTGGATTTCATGGCTGAGTGACACTCCATTGGACCTACGTAGCACCACTTGTCCACTTGTCCACTTGTCTTTGTCCACTCGTCTTTGTCCACTTGGCTCTTTCCTGGGATATGAAACGTGTACCGGAGTGGAGGTTCTTGTCAAGACAGCAGCCCTCAACTTTGGGGTCCCTGTGTCTGGTTGATTTTTTCATTTTCCCAAGGTCAACGCCCATGTGTGGAAGTGCCCTATGCTCTGTGGTTCTGTGTTTTCCATGGTTTGGGAAAGAGGATACACTTGTGAAGATTGGCTGTTGGCCATTGACATCCCCCCCATCAGCTTAACAAGGCTCCCTTGACTCCGTGGCCTGTCCTGCCTTTCTGGTTTTTAGACTTTTTTCGCCTGGCCCTTTTGCCCCGGGGGGGGCGAGAGATTTCTTTGTAGTGCTGATTTGCTCTCCCAGGTTGCTTGGTTGGCCAAAAAGGGCGTATGCGTTTTTTCCTGAATATATTCAGGAAAAAACGCATACGCCCTTTTTGGCCAACCGCATCATTGTCCACGTTCTGGCGCTTTTCATGTGCTATCGGGGCCATTCCGATGTACCCGTTGACATCCGTTTCCTGCAGTTCTGCCTTGCGTTCAGCGCCTCTTCGTAGCCTGACCTCAATATCTTTTGGGGCGATAGTTATCGTTTAGAACTCTGCAGGTTTGGGAAGTGCAGTGCCCCTGAGCTCCATTTCCCAAGTCGCTTTTTTGTGAGTGGGACGCAACACGGCTGGATGGCTTCACGCCCTATTGTCGATCCGGGGTGGCAGGCTGAACCGCTGGTGAATTCTTCTTCGTGATGGGAAATGAGAGTGACATGTGCCCGACCAAACACCTCCAGCGAGTCTCTCATTGGTTCCCCCTCTTGCAGTTCATCCTGCGGACAAATTGCAGACGGTACGAAAGAGGCATGGAAAGCCGCCGAGTCTCCAAGTGGGGAGATTGTTAGTAAGGGGGCCTGAATGGAGAACACGAGCACCAGGAGATGAAAACTGAGGTGAGTTTCAGAAAGCTTTCCCGATCCCACGGTGTAGCATCCGCTGGGTTTCCAATGAGTGCTTTCGCTGTCGGAAGATTGCGTTGAACCTGGAGAGTTGGGACCCATGGAATGGGGAGCACGCAGGATTCCTTTCAAGGGTCTGCATTTGCTTTCCCAACCTCACCAATCGTCTCAGCCCCAAGAGTGTCCAGCCTTATGTCTTCTGCCGCTGGGGCTGTAGATGTGGTCAATCCTGGTTGCATGCCAGTCCCTGAACGCATTTTGGAAGAAGTTCTCTCTGTTTTGCCCTGCTTGTTTCTTCTTTATGTTGGAAATGTATCCTCAGAATGGGTCTGAGCTGATTTTCCCTGCTGGTTTTAGGCCGCTTTACACACACTTGATGCACTTACACAGAGATATCAAGACTTAGCTTTGAAGATGCTTACTAGTCGGATAGATACTTGTGCGATGAACAGGGTCTGGTGAGTCCAGTTGATTGAGCAAGGAGTAGGTCGTGTCCATTCCATATTCGGTTTTCGGAAGGGTATATGTGCTCATTTCAAACTCGAGTTTTATGCGTCACCCCACCTCACCTTTCCCCTGAAGCAGGCATAAGTGTGTTTTCTAAAAGCGTGACTCTGTTCTGTTTGGGGATTCAGTGCATGGGGAGCGATTTTTACATTCCCTCGATAAGTGATATCATAAGTTTCTTTTTTTGTGGGACTTATTTCACTGAGGATGATCGTACCTAAATCCACTCAGGATGCTGCTACCAGCCTCATGACGTGGATTTCATGGCTGAGTGACACTCCATTGGACCTACGTAGCACCACTTGTCCACTTGTCCACTTGTCTTTGTCCACTTGTCCACTCGTCTTTGTCCACTTGGCTCTTTCCTGGGATATGAAACGTGTACCGGAGTGGAGGTTCTTGTCAAGACAGCAGCCCTCAACTTTGGGGTCCCTGTGTCTGGTTGATTTTTTCATTTTCCCAAGGTCAACGCCCATGTGTGGAAGTGCCCTATGCTCTGTGGTTCTGTGTTTTACATGGTTTGGGAAAGAGGATACACTTGTGAAGATTGGCTGTTGGCCATTGACATCCCCCCCATCAGCTTAACAAGGCTCCCTTGACTCCGTGGCCTGTCCTGCCTTTCTGGTTTTTAGACTTTTTTCGCCTGGCCCTTTTGCCCCGGGGGGGGCGAGAGATTTCTTTGTAGTGCTGATTTGCTCTCCCAGGTTGCTTGGTTGGCCAAAAAGGGCGTATGCGTTTTTTCCTGAATATATTCAGGAAAAAACGCATACGCCCTTTTTGGCCAACCGCATCATTGTCCACGTTCTGGCGCTTTTCATGTGCTCTCGGGGCCATTCCGATGTAGCCGTTGACATCCGTTTCCTGCAGTTCTGCCTTGCGTTCAGCGCCTCTTCGTAGCCTGACCTCAATATCTTTTGGGGCGATAGTTATCGTTTAGAACTCTGCAGGTTTGGGAAGTGCAGTGCCCCTGAGCTCCATTTCCCAAGTCGCTTTTTTGTGAGTGGGACGCAACACGGCTGGATGGCTTCACGCCCTATTGTCGATCCGGGGTGGCAGGCTGAACCGCTGGTGAATTCTTCTTCGTGATGGGAAATGAGAGTGACATGTGCCCGACCAAACACCTCCAGCGAGTCTCTCATTGGTTCCCCCTCTTGCAGTTCATCCTGCGGACAAATTGCAGACGGTACGAAAGAGGCATGGAAAGGCGCCGAGTCTCCAAGTGGGGAGATTGTTAGTAAGGGGGCCTGAATGGAGAACACGAGCACCAGGAGATGAAAACTGAGGTGAGTTTCAGAAAGCTTTCCCGATCCCACGGTGTAGCATCCGCTGGGTTTCCAATGAGTGCTTTCGCTGTCGGAAGATTGCGTTGAACCTGGAGAGTTGGGACCCATGGAATGGGGAGCACGCAGGATTCCTTTCAAGGGTCTGCATTTGCTTTCCCAACCTCACCAATCGTCTCAGCCCCAAGAGTGTCCAGCCTTATGTCTTCTGCCGCTGGGGCTGTAGATGTGGTCAATCCTGGTTGCATGCCAGTCCCTGAACGCATTTTGGAAGAAGTTCTCTCTGTTTTGCCCTGCTTGTTTCTTCTTTATGTTGGAAATGTATCCTCAGAATGGGTCTGAGCTGATTTTCCCTGCTGGTTTTAGGCCGCTTTACACACACTTGATGCACTTACACAGAGATATCAAGACTTAGCTTTGAAGATGCTTACTAGTCGGATAGATACTTGTGCGATGAACAGGGTCTGGTGAGTCCAGTTGATTGAGCAAGGAGTAGGTCGTGTCCATTCCATATTCGGTTTTCGGAAGGGTATCTGTGCTCATTTCAAACTCGAGTTTTATGCGTCACCCCACCTCACCTTTCCCCTGAAGCAGGCATAAGTGTGTTTTCTAAAAGCGTGACTCTGTTCTGTTTGGGGATTCAGTGCATGGGGAGCGATTTTTACATTCCCTCGATAAGTGATATCATAAGTTTCTTTTTTTGTGGGACTTATTTCACTGAGGATGATTGTACCTAAATCCACTCAGGATGCTGCTACCAGCCTCATGACGTGGATTTCATGGCTGAGTGACACTCCATTGGACCTACGTAGCACCACTTGTCCACTTGTCCACTTGTCTTTGTCCACTTGTCCACTCGTCTTTGTCCACTTGGCTCTTTCCTGGGATATGAAACTTGTACCGGAGTGGAGGTTCTTGTCAAGACAGCAGCCCTCAACTTTGGGGTCCCTGTGTCTGGTTGATTTTTTCATTTTCCCAAGGTCAACGCCCATGTGTGGAAGTGCCCTATGCTCTGTGGTTCTGTGTTTTCCATGGTTTGGGAAAGAGGATACACTTGTGAAGATTGGCTGTTGGCCATTGACATCCCGCCCATCAGCTTAACAAGGCTCCCTTGACTCCGTGGCCTGTCCTGCCTTTCTGGTTTTTAGACTTTTTTCGCCTGGCCCTTTTGCCCCGGGGGGGGGCGAGAGATTTCTTTGTAGTGCTGATTTGCTCTCCCAGGTTGCTTGGTTGGCCAAAAAGGGCGTATGCGTTTTTTCCTGAATATATTCAGGAAAAAACGCATACGCCCTTTTTGGCCAACCGCATCATTGTCCACGTTCTGGCGCTTTTCATGTGCTCTCGGGGCCATTCCGATGTAGCCGTTGACATCCGTTTCCTGCAGTTCTGCCTTGCGTTCAGCGCCTCTTCGTAGCCTGACCTCAATATCTTTTGGGGCGATAGTTATCGTTTAGAACTCTGCAGGTTTGGGAAGTGCAGTGCCCCTGAGCTCCATTTCCCAAGTCGCTTTTTTGTGAGTGGGACGCAACACGGCTGGATGGCTTCACGCCCTATTGTCGATCCGGGGTGGCAGGCTGAACCGCTGGTGAATTCTTCTTCGTGATGGGAAATGAGAGTGACATGTGCCCGACCAAACACCTCCAGCGAGTCTCTCATTGGTTCCCCCTCTTGCAGTTCATCCTGCGGACAAATTGCAGACGGTACGAAAGAGGCATGGAAAGGCGCCGAGTCTCCAAGTGGGGAGATTGTTAGTAAGGGGGCCTGAATGGAGAACACGAGCACCAGGAGATGAAAACTGAGGTGAGTTTCAGAAAGCTTTCCCGATCCCACGGTGTAGCATCCGCTGGGTTTCCAATGAGTGCTTTCGCTGTCGGAAGATTGCGTTGAACCTGGAGAGTTGGGACCCATGGAATGGGGAGCACGCAGGATTCCTTTCAAGGGTCTGCATTTGCTTTCCCAACCTCACCAATCGTCTCAGCCCCAAGAGTGTCCAGCCTTATGTCTTCTGCCGCTGGGGCTGTAGATGTGGTCAATCCTGGTTGCATGCCAGTCCCTGAACGCATTTTGGAAGAAGTTCTCTCTGTTTTGCCCTGCTTGTTTCTTCTTTATGTTGGAAATGTATCCTCAGAATGGGTCTGAGCTGATTTTCCCTGCTGGTTTTAGGCCGCTTTACACACACTTGATGCACTTACACAGAGATATCAAGACTTAGCTTTGAAGATGCTTACTAGTCGGATAGATACTTGTGCGATGAACAGGGTCTGGTGAGTCCAGTTGATTGAGCAAGGAGTAGGTCGTGTCCATTCCATATTCGGTTTTCGGAAGGGTATCTGTGCTCATTTCAAACTCGAGTTTTATGCGTCACCCCACCTCACCTTTCCCCTGAAGCAGGCATAAGTGTGTTTTCTAAAAGCGTGACTCTGTTCTGTTTGGGGATTCAGTGCATGGGGAGCGATTTTTACATTCCCTCGATAAGTGATATCATAAGTTTCTTTTTTTGTGGGACTTATTTCACTGAGGATGATCGTACCTAAATCCACTCAGGATGCTGCTACCAGCCTCATGACGTGGATTTCATGGCTGAGTGACACTCCATTGGACCTACGTAGCACCACTTGTCCACTTGTCCACTTGTCTTTGTCCACTTGTCCACTCGTCTTTGTCCACTTGGCTCTTTCCTGGGATATGAAACGTGTACCGGAGTGGAGGTTCTTGTCAAGACAGCAGCCCTCAACTTTGGGGTCCCTGTGTCTGGTTGATTTTTTGATTTTCCCAAGGTCAACGCCCATGTGTGGAAGTGCCCTATGCTCTGTGGTTCTGTGTTTTCCATGGTTTGGGAAAGAGGATACACTTGTGAAGATTGGCTGTTGGCCATTGACATCCCGCCCATCAGCTTAACAAGGCTCCCTTGACTCCGTGGCCTGTCCTGCCTTTCTGGTTTTTAGACTTTTTTCGCCTGGCCCTTTTGCCCCGGGGGGGGGGCGAGAGATTTCTTTGTAGTGCTGATTTGCTCTCCCAGGTTGCTTGGTTGGCCAAAAAGGGCGTATGCGTTTTTTCCTGAATATATTCAGGAAAAAACGCATACGCCCTTTTTGGCCAACCGCATCATTGTCCACGTTCTGGCGCTTTTCATGTGCTATCGGGGCCATTCCGATGTAGCCGTTGACATCCGTTTCCTGCAGTTCTGCCTTGCGTTCAGCGCCTCTTCGTAGCCTGACCTCAATATCATTTGGGGCGATAGTTATCGTTTAGAACTCTGCAGGTTTGGGAAGTGCAGTGCCCCTGAGCTCCATTTCCCAAGTCGCTTTTTTGTGAGTGGGACGCAACACGGCTGGATGGCTTCACGCCCTATTGTCGATCCGGGGTGGCAGGCTGAACCGCTGGTGAATTCTTCTTCGTGATGGGAAATGAGAGTGACATGTGCCCGACCAAACACCTCCAGCGAGTCTCTCATTGGTTCCCCCTCTTGCAGTTCATCCTGCGGACAAATTGCAGACGGTACGAAAGAGGCATGGAAAGGCGCCGAGTCTCCAAGTGGGGAGATTGTTAGTAAGGGGGCCTGAATGGAGAACACGAGCACCAGGAGATGAAAACTGAGGTGAGTTTCAGAAAGCTTTCCCGATCCCACGGTGTAGCATCCGCTGGGTTTCCAATGAGTGCTTTCGCTGTCGGAAGATTGCGTTGAACCTGGAGAGTTGGGACCCATGGAATGGGGAGCACGCAGGATTCCTTTCAAGGGTCTGCATTTGCTTTCCCAACCTCACCAATCGTCTCAGCCCCAAGAGTGTCCAGCCTTATGACTTCTGCCGCTGGGGCTGTAGATGTGGTCAATCCTGGTTGCATGCCAGTCCCTGAACGCATTTTGGAAGAAGTTCTCTCTGTTTTGCCCTGCTTGTTTCTTCTTTATGTTGGAAATGTATCCTCAGAATGGGTCTGAGCTGATTTTCCCTGCTGGTTTTAGGCCGCTTTACACACACTTGATGCACTTACACAGAGATATCAAGACTTAGCTTTGAAGATGCTTACTAGTCGGATAGATACTTGTGCGATGAACAGGGTCTGGTGAGTCCAGTTGATTGAGCAAGGAGTAGGTCGTGTCCATTCCATATTCGGTTTTCGGAAGGGTATCTGTGCTCATTTCAAACTCGAGTTTTATGCGTCACCCCACCTCACCTTTCCCCTGAAGCAGGCATAAGTGTGTTTTCTAACAGCGTGACTCTGTTCTGTTTGGGGATTCAGTGCATGGGGAGCGATTTTTACATTCCCTCGATAAGTGATATCATAAGTTTCTTTTTTGTGGGACTTATTTCACTGAGGATGATCGTACCTAAATCCACTCAGGATGCTGCTACCAGCCTCATGACGTGGATTTCATGGCTGAGTGACACTCCATTGGACCGACGTAGCACCACTTGTCCACTTATCCACTTGTCTTTGTCCACTTGTCCACTCGTCTTTGTCCACTTGGCTCTTTCCTGGGATATGAAACGTGTACCGGAGTGGAGGTTCTTGTCAAGACAGCAGCCCTCAACTTTGGGGTCCCTGTGTCTGGTTGATTTTTTGATTTTCCCAAGGTCAACGCCCATGTGTGGAAGTGCCCTATGCTCTGTGGTTCTGTGTTTTCCATGGTTTGGGAAAGAGGATACACTTGTGAAGATTGGCTGTTGGCCATTGACATCCCGCCCATCAGCTTAACAAGGCTCCCTTGACTCCGTGGCCTGTCCTGCCTTTCTGGTTTTTAGACTTTTTTCGCCTGGCCCTTTTGCCCCGGGGGGGGGGCGAGAGATTTCTTTGTAGTGCTGATTTGCTCTCCCAGGTTGCTTGGTTGGCCAAAAAGGGCGTATGCGTTTTTTCCTGAATATATTCAGGAAAAAACGCATACGCCCTTTTTGGCCAACCGCATCATTGTCCACGTTCTGGCGCTTTTCATGTGCTATCGGGGCCATTCCGATGTAGCCGTTGACATCCGTTTCCTGCAGTTCTGCCTTGCGTTCAGCGCCTCTTCGTAGCCTGACCTCAATATCTTTTGGGGCGATAGTTATCGTTTAGAACTCTGCAGGTTTGGGAAGTGCAGTGCCCCTGAGCTCCATTTCCCAAGTCGCTTTTTTGTGAGTGGGACGCAACACGGCTGGATGGCTTCACGCCCTATTGTCGATCCGGGGTGGCAGGCTGAACCGCTGGTGAATTCTTCTTCGTGATGGGAAATGAGAGTGACATGTGCCCGACCAAACACCTCCAGCGAGTCTCTCATTGGTTCCCCCTCTTGCAGTTCATCCTGCGGACAAATTGCAGACGGTACGAAAGAGGCATGGAAAGCCGCCGAGTCTCCAAGTGGGGAGATTGTTAGTAAGGGGGCCTGAATGGAGAACACGAGCACCAGGAGATGAAAACTGAGGTGAGTTTCAGAAAGCTTTCCCGATCCCACGGTGTAGCATCCGCTGGGTTTCCAATGAGTGCTTTCGCTGTCGGAAGATTGCGTTGAACCTGGAGAGTTGGGACCCATGGAATGGGGAGCACGCAGGATTCCTTTCAAGGGTCTGCATTTGCTTTCCCAACCTCACCAATCGTCTCAGCCCCAAGAGTGTCCAGCCTTATGTCTTCTGCCGCTGGGGCTGTAGATGTGGTCAATCCTGGTTGCATGCCAGTCCCTGAACGCATTTTGGAAGAAGTTCTCTCTGTTTTGCCCTGCTTGTTTCTTCTTTATGTTGGAAATGTATCCTCAGAATGGGTCTGAGCTGATTTTCCCTGCTGGTTTTAGGCCGCTTTACACACACTTGATGCACTTACACAGAGATATCAAGACTTAGCTTTGAAGATGCTTACTAGTCGGATAGATACTTGTGCGATGAACAGGGTCTGGTGAGTCCAGTTGATTGAGCAAGGAGTTGGTCGTGTCCATTCCATATTCGGTTTTCGGAAGGGTATCTGTGCTCATTTCAAACTCGAGTTTTATGCGTCACCCCACCTCACCTTTCCCCTGAAGCAGGCATAAGTGTGTTTTCTAACAGCGTGACTCTGTTCTGTTTGGGGATTCAGTGCATGGGGAGCGATTTTTACATTCCCTCGATAAGTGATATCATAAGTTTCTTTTTTTGTGGGACTTATTTCACTGAGGATGATCGTACCTAAATCCACTCAGGATGCTGCTACCAGCCTCATGACGTGGATTTCATGGCTGAGTGACACTCCATTGGACCTACGTAGCACCACTTGTCCACTTGTCCACTTGTCTTTGTCCACTTGTCCACTCGTCTTTGTCCACTTGGCTCTTTCCTGGGATATGAAACGTGTACCGGAGTGGAGGTTCTTGTCAAGACAGCAGCCCTCAACTTTGGGGTCCCTGTGTCTGGTTGATTTTTTGATTTTCCCAAGGTCAACGCCCATGTGTGGAAGTGCCCTATGCTCTGTGGTTCTGTGTTTTCCATGGTTTGGGAAAGAGGATACACTTGTGAAGATTGGCTGTTGGCCATTGACATCCCGCCCATCAGCTTAACAAGGCTCCCTTGACTCCGTGGCCTGTCCTGCCTTTCTGGTTTTTAGACTTTTTTCGCCTGGCCCTTTTGCCCCGGGGGGGGGGGCGAGAGATTTCTTTGTAGTGCTGATTTGCTCTCCCAGGTTGCTTGGTTGGCCAAAAAGGGCGTATGCGTTTTTTCCTGAATATATTCAGGAAAAAACGCATACGCCCTTTTTGGCCAACCGCATCATTGTCCACGTTCTGGCGCTTTTCATGTGCTCTCGGGGCCATTCCGATGTAGCCGTTGACATCCGTTTCCTGCAGTTCTGCCTTGCGTTCAGCGCCTCTTCGTAGCCTGACCTCAATATCTTTTGGGGCGATAGTTATCGTTTAGAACTCTGCAGGTTTGGGAAGTGCAGTGCCCCTGAGCTCCATTTCCCAAGTCGCTTTTTTGTGAGTGGGACGCAACACGGCTGGATGGCTTCACGCCCTATTGTCGATCCGGGGTGGCAGGCTGAACCGCTGGTGAATTCTTCTTCGTGATGGGAAATGAGAGTGACATGTGCCCGACCAAACACCTCCAGCGAGTCTCTCATTGGTTCCCCCTCTTGCAGTTCATCCTGCGGACAAATTGCAGACGGTACGAAAGAGGCATGGAAAGGCGCCGAGTCTCCAAGTGGGGAGATTGTTAGTAAGGGGGCCTGAATGGAGAACACGAGCACCAGGAGATGAAAACTGAGGTGAGTTTCAGAAAGCTTTCCCGATCCCACGGTGTAGCATCCGCTGGGTTTCCAATGAGTGCTTTCGCTGTCGGAAGATTGCGTTGAACCTGGAGAGTTGGGACCCATGGAATGGGGAGCACGCAGGATTCCTTTCAAGGGTCTGCCTTTGCTTTCCCAACCTCACCAATCGTCTCAGCCCCAAGAGTGTCCAGCCTTATGTCTTCTGCCGCTGGGGCTGTAGATGTGGTCAATCCTGGTTGCATGCCAGTCCCTGAACGCATTTTGGAAGAAGTTCTCTCTGTTTTGCCCTGCTTGTTTCTTCTTTATGTTGGAAATGTATCCTCAGAATGGGTCTGAGCTGATTTTCCCTGCTGGTTTTAGGCCGCTTTACACACACTTGATGCACTTACACAGAGATATCAAGACTTAGCTTTGAAGATGCTTACTAGTCGGATAGATACTTGTGCGATGAACAGGGTCTGGTGAGTCCAGTTGATTGAGCAAGGAGTAGGTCGTGTCCATTCCATATTCGGTTTTCGGAAGGGTATCTGTGCTCATTTCAAACTCGAGTTTTATGCGTCACCCCACCTCACCTTTCCCCTGAAGCAGGCATAAGTGTGTTTTCTAACAGCGTGACTCTGTTCTGTTTGGGGATTCAGTGCATGGGGAGCGATTTTTACATTCCCTCGATAAGTGATATCATAAGTTTCTTTTTTTGTGGGACTTATTTCACTGAGGATGATCGTACCTAAATCCACTCAGGATGCTGCTACCAGCCTCATGACGTGGATTTCATGGCTGAGTGACACTCCATTGGACCTACGTAGCACCACTTGTCCACTTGTCCACTTGTCTTTGTCCACTTGTCCACTCGTCTTTGTCCACTTGGCTCTTTCCTGGGATATGAAACGTGTACCGGAGTGGAGGTTCTTGTCAAGACAGCAGCCCTCAACTTTGGGGTCCCTGTGTCTGGTTGATTTTTTGATTTTCCCAAGGTCAACGCCCATGTGTGGAAGTGCCCTATGCTCTGTGGTTCTGTGTTTTCCATGGTTTGGGAAAGAGGATACACTTGTGAAGATTGGCTGTTGGCCATTGACATCCCGCCCATCAGCTTAACAAGGCTCCCTTGACTCCGTGGCCTGTCCTGCCTTTCTGGTTTTTAGACTTTTTTCGCCTGGCCCTTTTGCCCCGGGGGGGGGGGCGAGAGATTTCTTTGTAGTGCTGATTTGCTCTCCCAGGTTGCTTGGTTGGCCAAAAAGGGCGTATGCGTTTTTTCCTGAATATATTCAGGAAAAAACGCATACGCCCTTTTTGGCCAACCGCATCATTGTCCACGTTCTGGCGCTTTTCATGTGCTCTCGGGGCCATTCCGATGTAGCCGTTGACATCCGTTTCCTGCAGTTCTGCCTTGCGTTCAGCGCCTCTTCGTAGCCTGACCTCAATATATTTTGGGGCGATAGTTATCGTTTAGAACTCTGCAGGTTTGGGAAGTGCAGTGCCCCTGAGCTCCATTTCCCAAGTCGCTTTTTTGTGAGTGGGACGCAACACGGCTGGATGGCTTCACGCCCTATTGTCGATCCGGGGTGGCAGGCTGAACCGCTGGTGAATTCTTCTTCGTGATGGGAAATGAGAGTGAACTGTGCCCGACCAAACACCTCCAGCGAGTCTCTCATTGGTTCCCCCTCTTGCAGTTCATCCTGCGGACAAATTGCAGACGGTACGAAAGAGGCATGGAAAGCCGCCGAGTCTCCAAGTGGGGAGATTGTTAGTAAGGGGGCCTGAATGGAGAACACGAGCACCAGGAGATGAAAACTGAGGTGAGTTTCAGAAAGCTTTCCCGATCCCACGGTGTAGCATCCGCTGGGTTTCCAATGAGTGCTTTCGCTGTCGGAAGATTGCGTTGAACCTGGAGAGTTGGGACCCATGGAATGGGGAGCACGCAGGATTCCTTTCAAGGGTCTGCATTTGCTTTCCCAACCTCACCAATCGTCTCAGCCCCAAGAGTGTCCAGCCTTATGTCTTCTGCCGCTGGGGCTGTAGATGTGGTCAATCCTGGTTGCATGCCAGTCCCTGAACGCATTTTGGAAGAAGTTCTCTCTGTTTTGCCCTGCTTGTTTCTTCTTTATGTTGGAAATGTATCCTCAGAATGGGTCTGAGCTGATTTTCCCTGCTGGTTTTAGGCCGCTTTACACACACTTGATGCACTTACACAGAGATATCAAGACTTAGCTTTGAAGATGCTTACTAGTCGGATAGATACTTGTGCGATGAACAGGGTCTGGTGAGTCCAGTTGATTGAGCAAGGAGTAGGTCGTGTCCATTCCATATTCGGTTTTCGGAAGGGTATCTGTGCTCATTTCAAACTCGAGTTTTATGCGTCACCCCACCTCACCTTTCCCCTGAAGCAGGCATAAGTGTGTTTTCTAACAGCGTGACTCTGTTCTGTTTGGGGATTCAGTGCATGGGGAGCGATTTTTACATTCCCTCGATAAGTGATATCATAAGTTTCTTTTTTTGTGGGACTTATTTCACTGAGGATGATCGTACCTAAATCCACTCAGGATGCTGCTACCAGCCTCATGACGTGGATTTCATGGCTGAGTGACACTCCATTGGACCTACGTAGCACCACTTGTCCACTTGTCCACTTGTCTTTGTCCACTTGTCCACTCGTCTTTGTCCACTTGGCTCTTTCCTGGGATATGAAACGTGTACCGGAGTGGAGGTTCTTGTCAAGACAGCAGCCCTCAACTTTGGGGTCCCTGTGTCTGGTTGATTTTTTGATTTTCCCAAGGTCAACGCCCATGTGTGGAAGTGCCCTATGCTCTGTGGTTCTGTGTTTTCCATGGTTTGGGAAAGAGGATACACTTGTGAAGATTGGCTGTTGGCCATTGACATCCCGCCCATCAGCTTAACAAGGCTCCCTTGACTCCGTGGCCTGTCCTGCCTTTCTGGTTTTTAGACTTTTTTCGCCTGGCCCTTTTGCCCCGGGGCGGGGGGCGAGAGATTTCTTTGTAGTGCTGATTTGCTCTCCCAGGTTGCTTGGTTGGCCAAAAAGGGCGTATGCGTTTTTTCCTGAATATATTCAGGAAAAAACGCATACGCCCTTTTTGGCCAACCGCATCATTGTCCACGTTCTGGCGCTTTTCATGTGCTCTCGGGGCCATTCCGATGTAGCCGTTGACATCCGTTTCCTGCAGTTCTGCCTTGCGTTCAGCGCCTCTTCGTAGCCTGACCTCAATATATTTTGGGGCGATAGTTATCGTTTAGAACTCTGCAGGTTTGGGAAGTGCAGTGCCCCTGAGCTCCATTTCCCAAGTCGCTTTTTTGTGAGTGGGACGCAACACGGCTGGATGGCTTCACGCCCTATTGTCGATCCGGGGTGGCAGGCTGAACCGCTGGTGAATTCTTCTTCGTGATGGGAAATGAGAGTGACATGTGCCCGACCAAACACCTCCAGCGAGTCTCTCATTGGTTCCCCCTCTTGCAGTTCATCCTGCGGACAAATTGCAGACGGTACGAAAGAGGCATGGAAAGGCGCCGAGTCTCCAAGTGGGGAGATTGTTAGTAAGGGGGCCTGAATGGAGAACACGAGCACCAGGAGATGAAAACTGAGGTGAGTTTCAGAAAGCTTTCCCGATCCCACGGTGTAGCATCCGCTGGGTTTCCAATGAGTGCTTTCGCTGTCGGAAGATTGCGTTGAACCTGGAGAGTTGGGACCCATGGAATGGGGAGCACGCAGGATTCCTTTCAAGGGTCTGCATTTGCTTTCCCAACCTCACCAATCGTCTCAGCCCCAAGAGTGTCCAGCCTTATGACTTCTGCCGCTGGGGCTGTAGATGTGGTCAATCCTGGTTGCATGCCAGTCCCTGAACGCATTTTGGAAGAAGTTCTCTCTGTTTTGCCCTGCTTGTTTCTTCTTTATGTTGGAAATGTATCCTCAGAATGGGTCTGAGCTGATTTTCCCTGCTGGTTTTAGGCCGCTTTACACACACTTGATGCACTTACACAGAGATATCAAGACTTAGCTTTGAAGATGCTTACTAGTCGGATAGATACTTGTGCGATGAACAGGGTCTGGTGAGTCCAGTTGATTGAGCAAGGAGTAGGTCGTGTCCATTCCATATTCGGTTTTCGGAAGGGTATCTGTGCTCATTTCAAACTCGAGTTTTATGCGTCACCCCACCTCACCTTTCCCCTGAAGCAGGCATAAGTGTGTTTTCTAACAGCGTGACTCTGTTCTGTTTGGGGATTCAGTGCATGGGGAGCGATTTTTACATTCCCTCGATAAGTGATATCATAAGTTTCTTTTTTTGTGGGACTTATTTCACTGAGGATGATCGTACCTAAATCCACTCAGGATGCTGCTACCAGCCTCATGACGTGGATTTCATGGCTGAGTGACACTCCATTGGACCTACGTAGCACCACTTGTCCACTTGTCCACTTGTCTTTGTCCACTTGTCCACTCGTCTTTGTCCACTTGGCTCTTTCCTGGGATATGAAACGTGTACCGGAGTGGAGGTTCTTGTCAAGACAGCAGCCCTCAACTTTGGGGTCCCTGTGTCTGGTTGATTTTTTGATTTTCCCAAGGTCAACGCCCATGTGTGGAAGTGCCCTATGCTCTGTGGTTCTGTGTTTTCCATGGTTTGGGAAAGAGGATACACTTGTGAAGATTGGCTGTTGGCCATTGACATCCCGCCCATCAGCTTAACAAGGCTCCCTTGACTCCGTGGCCTGTCCTGCCTTTCTGGTTTTTAGACTTTTTTCGCCTGGCCCTTTTGCCCCGGGGGGGGGGGCGAGAGATTTCTTTGTAGTGCTGATTTGCTCTCCCAGGTTGCTTGGTTGGCCAAAAAGGGCGTATGCGTTTTTTCCTGAATATATTCAGGAAAAAACGCATACGCCCTTTTTGGCCAACCGCATCATTGTCCACGTTCTGGCGCTTTTCATGTGCTCTCGGGGCCATTCCGATGTAGCCGTTGACATCCGTTTCCTGCAGTTCTGCCTTGCGTTCAGCGCCTCTTCGTAGCCTGACCTCAATATCTTTTGGGGCGATAGTTATCGTTTAGAACTCTGCAGGTTTGGGAAGTGCAGTGCCCCTGAGCTCCATTTCCCAAGTCGCTTTTTTGTGAGTGGGACGCAACACGGCTGGATGGCTTCACGCCCTATTGTCGATCCGGGGTGGCAGGCTGAACCGCTGGTGAATTCTTCTTCGTGATGGGAAATGAGAGTGACATGTGCCCGACCAAACACCTCCAGCGAGTCTCTCATTGGTTCCCCCTCTTGCAGTTCATCCTGCGGACAAATTGCAGACGGTACGAAAGAGGCATGGAAAGGCGCCGAGTCTCCAAGTGGGGAGATTGTTACTAAGGGGGCCTGAATGGAGAACACGAGCACCAGGAGATGAAAACTGAGGTGAGTTTCAGAAAGCTTTCCCGATCCCACGGTGTAGCATCCGCTGGGTTTCCAATGAGTGCTTTCGCTGTCGGAAGATTGCGTTGAACCTGGAGAGTTGGGACCCATGGAATGGGGAGCACGCAGGATTCCTTTCAAGGGTCTGCATTTGCTTTCCAACCTCACCAATCGTCTCAGCCCCAAGAGTGTCCAGCCTTATGTCTTCTGCCGCTGGGGCTGTAGATGTGGTCAATCCTGGTTGCATGCCAGTCCCTGAACGCATTTTGGAAGAAGTTCTCTCTGTTTTGCCCTGCTTGTTTCTTCTTTATGTTGGAAATGTATCCTCAGAATGGGTCTGAGCTGATTTTCCCTGCTGGTTTTAGGCCGCTTTACACACACTTGATGCACTTACACAGAGATATCAAGACTTAGCTTTGAAGATGCTTACTAGTCGGATAGATACTTGTGCGATGAACAGGGTCTGGTGAGTCCAGTTGATTGAGCAAGGAGTTAGGTCGTGTCCATTCCATATTCGGTTTTCGGAAGGGTATCTGTGCTCATTTCAAACTCGAGTTTTATGCGTCACCCCACCTCACCTTTCCCCTGAAGCAGGCATAAGTGTGTTTTCTAACAGCGTGACTCTGTTCTGTTTGGGGATTCAGTGCATGGGGAGCGATTTTTACATTCCCTCGATAAGTGATATCATAAGTTTCTTTTTTTGTGGGACTTATTTCACTGAGGATGATCGTACCTAAATCCACTCAGGATGCTGCTACCAGCCTCATGACGTGGATTTCATGGCTGAGTGACACTCCATTGGACCTACGTAGCACCACTTGTCCACTTGTCCACTTGTCTTTGTCCACTCGTCTTTGTCCACTTGGCTCTTTCCTGGGATATGAAACGTGTACCGGAGTGGAGGTTCTTGTCAAGACAGCAGCCCTCAACTTTGGGGTCCCTGTGTCTGGTTGATTTTTTCATTTTCCCAAGGTCAACGCCCATGTGTGGAAGTGCCCTATGCTCTGTGGTTCTGTGTTTTCCATGGTTTGGGAAAGAGGATACACTTGTGAAGATTGGCTGTTGGCCATTGACATCCCCCCCATCAGCTTAACAAGGCTCCCTTGACTCCGTGGCCTGTCCTGCCTTTCTGGTTTTTAGACTTTTTTCGCCTGGCCCTTTTGCCCCGGGGGGGGCGAGAGATTTCTTTGTAGTGCTGATTTGCTCTCCCAGGTTGCTTGGTTGGCCAAAAAGGGCGTATGCGTTTTTTCCTGAATATATTCAGGAAAAAACGCATACGCCCTTTTTGGCCAACCGCATCATTGTCCACGTTCTGGCGCTTTTCATGTGCTATCGGGGCCATTCCGATGTACCCGTTGACATCCGTTTCCTGCAGTTCTGCCTTGCGTTCAGCGCCTCTTCGTAGCCTGACCTCAATATCTTTTGGGGCGATAGTTATCGTTTAGAACTCTGCAGGTTTGGGAAGTGCAGTGCCCCTGAGCTCCATTTCCCAAGTCGCTTTTTTGTGAGTGGGACGCAACACGGCTGGATGGCTTCACGCCCTATTGTCGATCCGGGGTGGCAGGCTGAACCGCTGGTGAATTCTTCTTCGTGATGGGAAATGAGAGTGACATGTGCCCGACCAAACACCTCCAGCGAGTCTCTCATTGGTTCCCCCTCTTGCAGTTCATCCTGCGGACAAATTGCAGACGGTACGAAAGAGGCATGGAAAGCCGCCGAGTCTCCAAGTGGGGAGATTGTTAGTAAGGGGGCCTGAATGGAGAACACGAGCACCAGGAGATGAAAACTGAGGTGAGTTTCAGAAAGCTTTCCCGATCCCACGGTGTAGCATCCGCTGGGTTTCCAATGAGTGCTTTCGCTGTCGGAAGATTGCGTTGAACCTGGAGAGTTGGGACCCATGGAATGGGGAGCACGCAGGATTCCTTTCAAGGGTCTGCATTTGCTTTCCCAACCTCACCAATTGTCTCAGCCCCAAGAGTGTCCAGCCTTATGTCTTCTGCCGCTGGGGCTGTAGATGTGGTCAATCCTGGTTGCATGCCAGTCCCTGAACGCATTTTGGAAGAAGTTCTCTCTGTTTTGCCCTGCTTGTTTCTTCTTTATGTTGGAAATGTATCCTCAGAATGGGTCTGAGCTGATTTTCCCTGCTGGTTTTAGGCCGCTTTACACACACTTGATGCACTTACACAGAGATATCAAGACTTAGCTTTGAAGATGCTTACTAGTCGGATAGATACTTGTGCGATGAACAGGGTCTGGTGAGTCCAGTTGATTGAGCAAGGAGTAGGTCGTGTCCATTCCATATTCGGTTTTCGGAAGGGTATATGTGCTCATTTCAAACTCGAGTTTTATGCGTCACCCCACCTCACCTTTCCCCTGAAGCAGGCATAAGTGTGTTTTCTAAAAGCGTGACTCTGTTCTGTTTGGGGATTCAGTGCATGGGGAGCGATTTTTACATTCCCTCGATAAGTGATATCATAAGTTTCTTTTTTTGTGGGACTTATTTCACTGAGGATGATCGTACCTAAATCCACTCAGGATGCTGCTACCAGCCTCATGACGTGGATTTCATGGCTGAGTGACACTCCATTGGACCTACGTAGCACCACTTGTCCACTTGTCCACTTGTCTTTGTCCACTTGTCCACTCGTCTTTGTCCACTTGGCTCTTTCCTGGGATATGAAACGTGTACCGGAGTGGAGGTTCTTGTCAAGACAGCAGCCCTCAACTTTGGGGTCCCTGTGTCTGGTTGATTTTTTCATTTTCCCAAGGTCAACGCCCATGTGTGGAAGTGCCCTATGCTCTGTGGTTCTGTGTTTTACATGGTTTGGGAAAGAGGATACACTTGTGAAGATTGGCTGTTGGCCATTGACATCCCCCCCATCAGCTTAACAAGGCTCCCTTGACTCCGTGGCCTGTCCTGCCTTTCTGGTTTTTAGACTTTTTTCGCCTGGCCCTTTTGCCCCGGGGGGGGCGAGAGATTTCTTTGTAGTGCTGATTTGCTCTCCCAGGTTGCTTGGTTGGCCAAAAAGGGCGTATGCGTTTTTTCCTGAATATATTCAGGAAAAAACGCATACGCCCTTTTTGGCCAACCGCATCATTGTCCACGTTCTGGCGCTTTTCATGTGCTCTCGGGGCCATTCCGATGTAGCCGTTGACATCCGTTTCCTGCAGTTCTGCCTTGCGTTCAGCGCCTCTTCGTAGCCTGACCTCAATATCTTTTGGGGCGATAGTTATCGTTTAGAACTCTGCAGGTTTGGGAAGTGCAGTGCCCCTGAGCTCCATTTCCCAAGTCGCTTTTTTGTGAGTGGGACGCAACACGGCTGGATGGCTTCACGCCCTATTGTCGATCCGGGGTGGCAGGCTGAACCGCTGGTGAATTCTTCTTCGTGATGGGAAATGAGAGTGACATGTGCCCGACCAAACACCTCCAGCGAGTCTCTCATTGGTTCCCCCTCTTGCAGTTCATCCTGCGGACAAATTGCAGACGGTACGAAAGAGGCATGGAAAGGCGCCGAGTCTCCAAGTGGGGAGATTGTTAGTAAGGGGGCCTGAATGGAGAACACGAGCACCAGGAGATGAAAACTGAGGTGAGTTTCAGAAAGCTTTCCCGATCCCACGGTGTAGCATCCGCTGGGTTTCCAATGAGTGCTTTCGCTGTCGGAAGATTGCGTTGAACCTGGAGAGTTGGGACCCATGGAATGGGGAGCACGCAGGATTCCTTTCAAGGGTCTGCATTTGCTTTCCCAACCTCACCAATCGTCTCAGCCCCAAGAGTGTCCAGCCTTATGTCTTCTGCCGCTGGGGCTGTAGATGTGGTCAATCCTGGTTGCATGCCAGTCCCTGAACGCATTTTGGAAGAAGTTCTCTCTGTTTTGCCCTGCTTGTTTCTTCTTTATGTTGGAAATGTATCCTCAGAATGGGTCTGAGCTGATTTTCCCTGCTGGTTTTAGGCCGCTTTACACACACTTGATGCACTTACACAGAGATATCAAGACTTAGCTTTGAAGATGCTTACTAGTCGGATAGATACTTGTGCGATGAACAGGGTCTGGTGAGTCCAGTTGATTGAGCAAGGAGTAGGTCGTGTCCATTCCATATTCGGTTTTCGGAAGGGTATCTGTGCTCATTTCAAACTCGAGTTTTATGCGTCACCCCACCTCACCTTTCCCCTGAAGCAGGCATAAGTGTGTTTTCTAAAAGCGTGACTCTGTTCTGTTTGGGGATTCAGTGCATGGGGAGCGATTTTTACATTCCCTCGATAAGTGATATCATAAGTTTCTTTTTTTGTGGGACTTATTTCACTGAGGATGATTGTACCTAAATCCACTCAGGATGCTGCTACCAGCCTCATGACGTGGATTTCATGGCTGAGTGACACTCCATTGGACCTACGTAGCACCACTTGTCCACTTGTCCACTTGTCTTTGTCCACTTGTCCACTCGTCTTTGTCCACTTGGCTCTTTCCTGGGATATGAAACGTGTACCGGAGTGGAGGTTCTTGTCAAGACAGCAGCCCTCAACTTTGGGGTCCCTGTGTCTGGTTGATTTTTTCATTTTCCCAAGGTCAACGCCCATGTGTGGAAGTGCCCTATGCTCTGTGGTTCTGTGTTTTCCATGGTTTGGGAAAGAGGATACACTTGTGAAGATTGGCTGTTGGCCATTGACATCCCGCCCATCAGCTTAACAAGGCTCCCTTGACTCCGTGGCCTGTCCTGCCTTTCTGGTTTTTAGACTTTTTTCGCCTGGCCCTTTTGCCCCGGGGGGGGGCGAGAGATTTCTTTGTAGTGCTGATTTGCTCTCCCAGGTTGCTTGGTTGGCCAAAAAGGGCGTATGCGTTTTTTCCTGAATATATTCAGGAAAAAACGCATACGCCCTTTTTGGCCAACCGCATCATTGTCCACGTTCTGGCGCTTTTCATGTGCTCTCGGGGCCATTCCGATGTAGCCGTTGACATCCGTTTCCTGCAGTTCTGCCTTGCGTTCAGCGCCTCTTCGTAGCCTGACCTCAATATCTTTTGGGGCGATAGTTATCGTTTAGAACTCTGCAGGTTTGGGAAGTGCAGTGCCCCTGAGCTCCATTTCCCAAGTCGCTTTTTTGTGAGTGGGACGCAACACGGCTGGATGGCTTCACGCCCTATTGTCGATCCGGGGTGGCAGGCTGAACCGCTGGTGAATTCTTCTTCGTGATGGGAAATGAGAGTGACATGTGCCCGACCAAACACCTCCAGCGAGTCTCTCATTGGTTCCCCCTCTTGCAGTTCATCCTGCGGACAAATTGCAGACGGTACGAAAGAGGCATGGAAAGGCGCCGAGTCTCCAAGTGGGGAGATTGTTAGTAAGGGGGCCTGAATGGAGAACACGAGCACCAGGAGATGAAAACTGAGGTGAGTTTCAGAAAGCTTTCCCGATCCCACGGTGTAGCATCCGCTGGGTTTCCAATGAGTGCTTTCGCTGTCGGAAGATTGCGTTGAACCTGGAGAGTTGGGACCCATGGAATGGGGAGCACGCAGGATTCCTTTCAAGGGTCTGCATTTGCTTTCCCAACCTCACCAATCGTCTCAGCCCCAAGAGTGTCCAGCCTTATGTCTTCTGCCGCTGGGGCTGTAGATGTGGTCAATCCTGGTTGCATGCCAGTCCCTGAACGCATTTTGGAAGAAGTTCTCTCTGTTTTGCCCTGCTTGTTTCTTCTTTATGTTGGAAATGTATCCTCAGAATGGGTCTGAGCTGATTTTCCCTGCTGGTTTTAGGCCGCTTTACACACACTTGATGCACTTACACAGAGATATCAAGACTTAGCTTTGAAGATGCTTACTAGTCGGATAGATACTTGTGCGATGAACAGGGTCTGGTGAGTCCAGTTGATTGAGCAAGGAGTAGGTCGTGTCCATTCCATATTCGGTTTTCGGAAGGGTATCTGTGCTCATTTCAAACTCGAGTTTTATGCGTCACCCCACCTCACCTTTCCCCTGAAGCAGGCATAAGTGTGTTTTCTAAAAGCGTGACTCTGTTCTGTTTGGGGATTCAGTGCATGGGGAGCGATTTTTACATTCCCTCGATAAGTGATATCATAAGTTTCTTTTTTTGTGGGACTTATTTCACTGAGGATGATCGTACCTAAATCCACTCAGGATGCTGCTACCAGCCTCATGACGTGGATTTCATGGCTGAGTGACACTCCATTGGACCTACGTAGCACCACTTGTCCACTTGTCCACTTGTCTTTGTCCACTTGTCCACTCGTCTTTGTCCACTTGGCTCTTTCCTGGGATATGAAACGTGTACCGGAGTGGAGGTTCTTGTCAAGACAGCAGCCCTCAACTTTGGGGTCCCTGTGTCTGGTTGATTTTTTGATTTTCCCAAGGTCAACGCCCATGTGTGGAAGTGCCCTATGCTCTGTGGTTCTGTGTTTTCCATGGTTTGGGAAAGAGGATACACTTGTGAAGATTGGCTGTTGGCCATTGACATCCCGCCCATCAGCTTAACAAGGCTCCCTTGACTCCGTGGCCTGTCCTGCCTTTCTGGTTTTTAGACTTTTTTCGCCTGGCCCTTTTGCCCCGGGGGGGGGGCGAGAGATTTCTTTGTAGTGCTGATTTGCTCTCCCAGGTTGCTTGGTTGGCCAAAAAGGGCGTATGCGTTTTTTCCTGAATATATTCAGGAAAAAACGCATACGCCCTTTTTGGCCAACCGCATCATTGTCCACGTTCTGGCGCTTTTCATGTGCTATCGGGGCCATTCCGATGTAGCCGTTGACATCCGTTTCCTGCAGTTCTGCCTTGCGTTCAGCGCCTCTTCGTAGCCTGACCTCAATATCATTTGGGGCGATAGTTATCGTTTAGAACTCTGCAGGTTTGGGAAGTGCAGTGCCCCTGAGCTCCATTTCCCAAGTCGCTTTTTTGTGAGTGGGACGCAACACGGCTGGATGGCTTCACGCCCTATTGTCGATCCGGGGTGGCAGGCTGAACCGCTGGTGAATTCTTCTTCGTGATGGGAAATGAGAGTGACATGTGCCCGACCAAACACCTCCAGCGAGTCTCTCATTGGTTCCCCCTCTTGCAGTTCATCCTGCGGACAAATTGCAGACGGTACGAAAGAGGCATGGAAAGGCGCCGAGTCTCCAAGTGGGGAGATTGTTAGTAAGGGGGCCTGAATGGAGAACACGAGCACCAGGAGATGAAAACTGAGGTGAGTTTCAGAAAGCTTTCCCGATCCCACGGTGTAGCATCCGCTGGGTTTCCAATGAGTGCTTTCGCTGTCGGAAGATTGCGTTGAACCTGGAGAGTTGGGACCCATGGAATGGGGAGCACGCAGGATTCCTTTCAAGGGTCTGCATTTGCTTTCCCAACCTCACCAATCGTCTCAGCCCCAAGAGTGTCCAGCCTTATGACTTCTGCCGCTGGGGCTGTAGATGTGGTCAATCCTGGTTGCATGCCAGTCCCTGAACGCATTTTGGAAGAAGTTCTCTCTGTTTTGCCCTGCTTGTTTCTTCTTTATGTTGGAAATGTATCCTCAGAATGGGTCTGAGCTGATTTTCCCTGCTGGTTTTAGGCCGCTTTACACACACTTGATGCACTTACACAGAGATATCAAGACTTAGCTTTGAAGATGCTTACTAGTCGGATAGATACTTGTGCGATGAACAGGGTCTGGTGAGTCCAGTTGATTGAGCAAGGAGTAGGTCGTGTCCATTCCATATTCGGTTTTCGGAAGGGTATCTGTGCTCATTTCAAACTCGAGTTTTATGCGTCACCCCACCTCACCTTTCCCCTGAAGCAGGCATAAGTGTGTTTTCTAACAGCGTGACTCTGTTCTGTTTGGGGATTCAGTGCATGGGGAGCGATTTTTACATTCCCTCGATAAGTGATATCATAAGTTTCTTTTTTGTGGGACTTATTTCACTGAGGATGATCGTACCTAAATCCACTCAGGATGCTGCTACCAGCCTCATGACGTGGATTTCATGGCTGAGTGACACTCCATTGGACCGACGTAGCACCACTTGTCCACTTATCCACTTGTCTTTGTCCACTTGTCCACTCGTCTTTGTCCACTTGGCTCTTTCCTGGGATATGAAACGTGTACCGGAGTGGAGGTTCTTGTCAAGACAGCAGCCCTCAACTTTGGGGTCCCTGTGTCTGGTTGATTTTTTGATTTTCCCAAGGTCAACGCCCATGTGTGGAAGTGCCCTATGCTCTGTGGTTCTGTGTTTTCCATGGTTTGGGAAAGAGGATACACTTGTGAAGATTGGCTGTTGGCCATTGACATCCCGCCCATCAGCTTAACAAGGCTCCCTTGACTCCGTGGCCTGTCCTGCCTTTCTGGTTTTTAGACTTTTTTCGCCTGGCCCTTTTGCCCCGGGGGGGGGGCGAGAGATTTCTTTGTAGTGCTGATTTGCTCTCCCAGGTTGCTTGGTTGGCCAAAAAGGGCGTATGCGTTTTTTCCTGAATATATTCAGGAAAAAACGCATACGCCCTTTTTGGCCAACCGCATCATTGTCCACGTTCTGGCGCTTTTCATGTGCTATCGGGGCCATTCCGATGTAGCCGTTGACATCCGTTTCCTGCAGTTCTGCCTTGCGTTCAGCGCCTCTTCGTAGCCTGACCTCAATATCTTTTGGGGCGATAGTTATCGTTTAGAACTCTGCAGGTTTGGGAAGTGCAGTGCCCCTGAGCTCCATTTCCCAAGTCGCTTTTTTGTGAGTGGGACGCAACACGGCTGGATGGCTTCACGCCCTATTGTCGATCCGGGGTGGCAGGCTGAACCGCTGGTGAATTCTTCTTCGTGATGGGAAATGAGAGTGACATGTGCCCGACCAAACACCTCCAGCGAGTCTCTCATTGGTTCCCCCTCTTGCAGTTCATCCTGCGGACAAATTGCAGACGGTACGAAAGAGGCATGGAAAGCCGCCGAGTCTCCAAGTGGGGAGATTGTTAGTAAGGGGGCCTGAATGGAGAACACGAGCACCAGGAGATGAAAACTGAGGTGAGTTTCAGAAAGCTTTCCCGATCCCACGGTGTAGCATCCGCTGGGTTTCCAATGAGTGCTTTCGCTGTCGGAAGATTGCGTTGAACCTGGAGAGTTGGGACCCATGGAATGGGGAGCACGCAGGATTCCTTTCAAGGGTCTGCATTTGCTTTCCCAACCTCACCAATCGTCTCAGCCCCAAGAGTGTCCAGCCTTATGTCTTCTGCCGCTGGGGCTGTAGATGTGGTCAATCCTGGTTGCATGCCAGTCCCTGAACGCATTTTGGAAGAAGTTCTCTCTGTTTTGCCCTGCTTGTTTCTTCTTTATGTTGGAAATGTATCCTCAGAATGGGTCTGAGCTGATTTTCCCTGCTGGTTTTAGGCCGCTTTACACACACTTGATGCACTTACACAGAGATATCAAGACTTAGCTTTGAAGATGCTTACTAGTCGGATAGATACTTGTGCGATGAACAGGGTCTGGTGAGTCCAGTTGATTGAGCAAGGAGTTGGTCGTGTCCATTCCATATTCGGTTTTCGGAAGGGTATCTGTGCTCATTTCAAACTCGAGTTTTATGCGTCACCCCACCTCACCTTTCCCCTGAAGCAGGCATAAGTGTGTTTTCTAACAGCGTGACTCTGTTCTGTTTGGGGATTCAGTGCATGGGGAGCGATTTTTACATTCCCTCGATAAGTGATATCATAAGTTTCTTTTTTTGTGGGACTTATTTCACTGAGGATGATCGTACCTAAATCCACTCAGGATGCTGCTACCAGCCTCATGACGTGGATTTCATGGCTGAGTGACACTCCATTGGACCTACGTAGCACCACTTGTCCACTTGTCCACTTGTCTTTGTCCACTTGTCCACTCGTCTTTGTCCACTTGGCTCTTTCCTGGGATATGAAACGTGTACCGGAGTGGAGGTTCTTGTCAAGACAGCAGCCCTCAACTTTGGGGTCCCTGTGTCTGGTTGATTTTTTGATTTTCCCAAGGTCAACGCCCATGTGTGGAAGTGCCCTATGCTCTGTGGTTCTGTGTTTTCCATGGTTTGGGAAAGAGGATACACTTGTGAAGATTGGCTGTTGGCCATTGACATCCCGCCCATCAGCTTAACAAGGCTCCCTTGACTCCGTGGCCTGTCCTGCCTTTCTGGTTTTTAGACTTTTTTCGCCTGGCCCTTTTGCCCCGGGGGGGGGGGCGAGAGATTTCTTTGTAGTGCTGATTTGCTCTCCCAGGTTGCTTGGTTGGCCAAAAAGGGCGTATGCGTTTTTTCCTGAATATATTCAGGAAAAAACGCATACGCCCTTTTTGGCCAACCGCATCATTGTCCACGTTCTGGCGCTTTTCATGTGCTCTCGGGGCCATTCCGATGTAGCCGTTGACATCCGTTTCCTGCAGTTCTGCCTTGCGTTCAGCGCCTCTTCGTAGCCTGACCTCAATATCTTTTGGGGCGATAGTTATCGTTTAGAACTCTGCAGGTTTGGGAAGTGCAGTGCCCCTGAGCTCCATTTCCCAAGTCGCTTTTTTGTGAGTGGGACGCAACACGGCTGGATGGCTTCACGCCCTATTGTCGATCCGGGGTGGCAGGCTGAACCGCTGGTGAATTCTTCTTCGTGATGGGAAATGAGAGTGACATGTGCCCGACCAAACACCTCCAGCGAGTCTCTCATTGGTTCCCCCTCTTGCAGTTCATCCTGCGGACAAATTGCAGACGGTACGAAAGAGGCATGGAAAGGCGCCGAGTCTCCAAGTGGGGAGATTGTTAGTAAGGGGGCCTGAATGGAGAACACGAGCACCAGGAGATGAAAACTGAGGTGAGTTTCAGAAAGCTTTCCCGATCCCACGGTGTAGCATCCGCTGGGTTTCCAATGAGTGCTTTCGCTGTCGGAAGATTGCGTTGAACCTGGAGAGTTGGGACCCATGGAATGGGGAGCACGCAGGATTCCTTTCAAGGGTCTGCCTTTGCTTTCCCAACCTCACCAATCGTCTCAGCCCCAAGAGTGTCCAGCCTTATGTCTTCTGCCGCTGGGGCTGTAGATGTGGTCAATCCTGGTTGCATGCCAGTCCCTGAACGCATTTTGGAAGAAGTTCTCTCTGTTTTGCCCTGCTTGTTTCTTCTTTATGTTGGAAATGTATCCTCAGAATGGGTCTGAGCTGATTTTCCCTGCTGGTTTTAGGCCGCTTTACACACACTTGATGCACTTACACAGAGATATCAAGACTTAGCTTTGAAGATGCTTACTAGTCGGATAGATACTTGTGCGATGAACAGGGTCTGGTGAGTCCAGTTGATTGAGCAAGGAGTAGGTCGTGTCCATTCCATATTCGGTTTTCGGAAGGGTATCTGTGCTCATTTCAAACTCGAGTTTTATGCGTCACCCCACCTCACCTTTCCCCTGAAGCAGGCATAAGTGTGTTTTCTAACAGCGTGACTCTGTTCTGTTTGGGGATTCAGTGCATGGGGAGCGATTTTTACATTCCCTCGATAAGTGATATCATAAGTTTCTTTTTTTGTGGGACTTATTTCACTGAGGATGATCGTACCTAAATCCACTCAGGATGCTGCTACCAGCCTCATGACGTGGATTTCATGGCTGAGTGACACTCCATTGGACCTACGTAGCACCACTTGTCCACTTGTCCACTTGTCTTTGTCCACTTGTCCACTCGTCTTTGTCCACTTGGCTCTTTCCTGGGATATGAAACGTGTACCGGAGTGGAGGTTCTTGTCAAGACAGCAGCCCTCAACTTTGGGGTCCCTGTGTCTGGTTGATTTTTTGATTTTCCCAAGGTCAACGCCCATGTGTGGAAGTGCCCTATGCTCTGTGGTTCTGTGTTTTCCATGGTTTGGGAAAGAGGATACACTTGTGAAGATTGGCTGTTGGCCATTGACATCCCGCCCATCAGCTTAACAAGGCTCCCTTGACTCCGTGGCCTGTCCTGCCTTTCTGGTTTTTAGACTTTTTTCGCCTGGCCCTTTTGCCCCGGGGGGGGGGGCGAGAGATTTCTTTGTAGTGCTGATTTGCTCTCCCAGGTTGCTTGGTTGGCCAAAAAGGGCGTATGCGTTTTTTCCTGAATATATTCAGGAAAAAACGCATACGCCCTTTTTGGCCAACCGCATCATTGTCCACGTTCTGGCGCTTTTCATGTGCTCTCGGGGCCATTCCGATGTAGCCGTTGACATCCGTTTCCTGCAGTTCTGCCTTGCGTTCAGCGCCTCTTCGTAGCCTGACCTCAATATATTTTGGGGCGATAGTTATCGTTTAGAACTCTGCAGGTTTGGGAAGTGCAGTGCCCCTGAGCTCCATTTCCCAAGTCGCTTTTTTGTGAGTGGGACGCAACACGGCTGGATGGCTTCACGCCCTATTGTCGATCCGGGGTGGCAGGCTGAACCGCTGGTGAATTCTTCTTCGTGATGGGAAATGAGAGTGAACTGTGCCCGACCAAACACCTCCAGCGAGTCTCTCATTGGTTCCCCCTCTTGCAGTTCATCCTGCGGACAAATTGCAGACGGTACGAAAGAGGCATGGAAAGCCGCCGAGTCTCCAAGTGGGGAGATTGTTAGTAAGGGGGCCTGAATGGAGAACACGAGCACCAGGAGATGAAAACTGAGGTGAGTTTCAGAAAGCTTTCCCGATCCCACGGTGTAGCATCCGCTGGGTTTCCAATGAGTGCTTTCGCTGTCGGAAGATTGCGTTGAACCTGGAGAGTTGGGACCCATGGAATGGGGAGCACGCAGGATTCCTTTCAAGGGTCTGCATTTGCTTTCCCAACCTCACCAATCGTCTCAGCCCCAAGAGTGTCCAGCCTTATGTCTTCTGCCGCTGGGGCTGTAGATGTGGTCAATCCTGGTTGCATGCCAGTCCCTGAACGCATTTTGGAAGAAGTTCTCTCTGTTTTGCCCTGCTTGTTTCTTCTTTATGTTGGAAATGTATCCTCAGAATGGGTCTGAGCTGATTTTCCCTGCTGGTTTTAGGCCGCTTTACACACACTTGATGCACTTACACAGAGATATCAAGACTTAGCTTTGAAGATGCTTACTAGTCGGATAGATACTTGTGCGATGAACAGGGTCTGGTGAGTCCAGTTGATTGAGCAAGGAGTAGGTCGTGTCCATTCCATATTCGGTTTTCGGAAGGGTATCTGTGCTCATTTCAAACTCGAGTTTTATGCGTCACCCCACCTCACCTTTCCCCTGAAGCAGGCATAAGTGTGTTTTCTAACAGCGTGACTCTGTTCTGTTTGGGGATTCAGTGCATGGGGAGCGATTTTTACATTCCCTCGATAAGTGATATCATAAGTTTCTTTTTTTGTGGGACTTATTTCACTGAGGATGATCGTACCTAAATCCACTCAGGATGCTGCTACCAGCCTCATGACGTGGATTTCATGGCTGAGTGACACTCCATTGGACCTACGTAGCACCACTTGTCCACTTGTCCACTTGTCTTTGTCCACTTGTCCACTCGTCTTTGTCCACTTGGCTCTTTCCTGGGATATGAAACGTGTACCGGAGTGGAGGTTCTTGTCAAGACAGCAGCCCTCAACTTTGGGGTCCCTGTGTCTGGTTGATTTTTTGATTTTCCCAAGGTCAACGCCCATGTGTGGAAGTGCCCTATGCTCTGTGGTTCTGTGTTTTCCATGGTTTGGGAAAGAGGATACACTTGTGAAGATTGGCTGTTGGCCATTGACATCCCGCCCATCAGCTTAACAAGGCTCCCTTGACTCCGTGGCCTGTCCTGCCTTTCTGGTTTTTAGACTTTTTTCGCCTGGCCCTTTTGCCCCGGGGCGGGGGGCGAGAGATTTCTTTGTAGTGCTGATTTGCTCTCCCAGGTTGCTTGGTTGGCCAAAAAGGGCGTATGCGTTTTTTCCTGAATATATTCAGGAAAAAACGCATACGCCCTTTTTGGCCAACCGCATCATTGTCCACGTTCTGGCGCTTTTCATGTGCTCTCGGGGCCATTCCGATGTAGCCGTTGACATCCGTTTCCTGCAGTTCTGCCTTGCGTTCAGCGCCTCTTCGTAGCCTGACCTCAATATATTTTGGGGCGATAGTTATCGTTTAGAACTCTGCAGGTTTGGGAAGTGCAGTGCCCCTGAGCTCCATTTCCCAAGTCGCTTTTTTGTGAGTGGGACGCAACACGGCTGGATGGCTTCACGCCCTATTGTCGATCCGGGGTGGCAGGCTGAACCGCTGGTGAATTCTTCTTCGTGATGGGAAATGAGAGTGACATGTGCCCGACCAAACACCTCCAGCGAGTCTCTCATTGGTTCCCCCTCTTGCAGTTCATCCTGCGGACAAATTGCAGACGGTACGAAAGAGGCATGGAAAGGCGCCGAGTCTCCAAGTGGGGAGATTGTTAGTAAGGGGGCCTGAATGGAGAACACGAGCACCAGGAGATGAAAACTGAGGTGAGTTTCAGAAAGCTTTCCCGATCCCACGGTGTAGCATCCGCTGGGTTTCCAATGAGTGCTTTCGCTGTCGGAAGATTGCGTTGAACCTGGAGAGTTGGGACCCATGGAATGGGGAGCACGCAGGATTCCTTTCAAGGGTCTGCATTTGCTTTCCCAACCTCACCAATCGTCTCAGCCCCAAGAGTGTCCAGCCTTATGACTTCTGCCGCTGGGGCTGTAGATGTGGTCAATCCTGGTTGCATGCCAGTCCCTGAACGCATTTTGGAAGAAGTTCTCTCTGTTTTGCCCTGCTTGTTTCTTCTTTATGTTGGAAATGTATCCTCAGAATGGATCTGAGCTGATTTTCCCTGCTGGTTTTAGGCCGCTTTACACACACTTGATGCACTTACACAGAGATATCAAGACTTAGCTTTGAAGATGCTTACTAGTCGGATAGATACTTGTGCGATGAACAGGGTCTGGTGAGTCCAGTTGATTGAGCAAGGAGTAGGTCGTGTCCATTCCATATTCGGTTTTCGGAAGGGTATCTGTGCTCATTTCAAACTCGAGTTTTATGCGTCACCCCACCTCACCTTTCCCCTGAAGCAGGCATAAGTGTGTTTTCTAACAGCGTGACTCTGTTCTGTTTGGGGATTCAGTGCATGGGGAGCGATTTTTACATTCCCTCGATAAGTGATATCATAAGTTTCTTTTTTTGTGGGACTTATTTCACTGAGGATGATCGTACCTAAATCCACTCAGGATGCTGCTACCAGCCTCATGACGTGGATTTCATGGCTGAGTGACACTCCATTGGACCTACGTAGCACCACTTGTCCACTTGTCCACTTGTCTTTGTCCACTTGTCCACTCGTCTTTGTCCACTTGGCTCTTTCCTGGGATATGAAACGTGTACCGGAGTGGAGGTTCTTGTCAAGACAGCAGCCCTCAACTTTGGGGTCCCTGTGTCTGGTTGATTTTTTGATTTTCCCAAGGTCAACGCCCATGTGTGGAAGTGCCCTATGCTCTGTGGTTCTGTGTTTTCCATGGTTTGGGAAAGAGGATACACTTGTGAAGATTGGCTGTTGGCCATTGACATCCCGCCCATCAGCTTAACAAGGCTCCCTTGACTCCGTGGCCTGTCCTGCCTTTCTGGTTTTTAGACTTTTTTCGCCTGGCCCTTTTGCCCCGGGGCGGGGGGCGAGAGATTTCTTTGTAGTGCTGATTTGCTCTCCCAGGTTGCTTGGTTGGCCAAAAAGGGCGTATGCGTTTTTTCCTGAATATATTCAGGAAAAAACGCATACGCCCTTTTTGGCCAACCGCATCATTGTCCACGTTCTGGCGCTTTTCATGTGCTCTCGGGGCCATTCCGATGTAGCCGTTGACATCCGTTTCCTGCAGTTCTGCCTTGCGTTCAGCGCCTCTTCGTAGCCTGACCTCAATATATTTTGGGGCGATAGTTATCGTTTAGAACTCTGCAGGTTTGGGAAGTGCAGTGCCCCTGAGCTCCATTTCCCAAGTCGCTTTTTTGTGAGTGGGACGCAACACGGCTGGATGGCTTCACGCCCTATTGTCGATCCGGGGTGGCAGGCTGAACCGCTGGTGAATTCTTCTTCGTGATGGGAAATGAGAGTGACATGTGCCCGACCAAACACCTCCAGCGAGTCTCTCATTGGTTCCCCCTCTTGCAGTTCATCCTGCGGACAAATTGCAGACGGTACGAAAGAGGCATGGAAAGGCGCCGAGTCTCCAAGTGGGGAGATTGTTAGTAAGGGGGCCTGAATGGAGAACACGAGCACCAGGAGATGAAAACTGAGGTGAGTTTCAGAAAGCTTTCCCGATCCCACGGTGTAGCATCCGCTGGGTTTCCAATGAGTGCTTTCGCTGTCGGAAGATTGCGTTGAACCTGGAGAGTTGGGACCCATGGAATGGGGAGCACGCAGGATTCCTTTCAAGGGTCTGCATTTGCTTTCCCAACCTCACCAATCGTCTCAGCCCCAAGAGTGTCCAGCCTTATGACTTCTGCCGCTGGGGCTGTAGATGTGGTCAATCCTGGTTGCATGCCAGTCCCTGAACGCATTTTGGAAGAAGTTCTCTCTGTTTTGCCCTGCTTGTTTCTTCTTTATGTTGGAAATGTATCCTCAGAATGGATCTGAGCTGATTTTCCCTGCTGGTTTTAGGCCGCTTTACACACACTTGATGCACTTACACAGAGATATCAAGACTTAGCTTTGAAGATGCTTACTAGTCGGATAGATACTTGTGCGATGAACAGGGTCTGGTGAGTCCAGTTGATTGAGCAAGGAGTAGGTCGTGTCCATTCCATATTCGGTTTTCGGAAGGGTATCTGTGCTCATTTCAAACTCGAGTTTTATGCGTCACCCCACCTCACCTTTCCCCTGAAGCAGGCATAAGTGTGTTTTCTAACAGCGTGACTCTGTTCTGTTTGGGGATTCAGTGCATGGGGAGCGATTTTTACATTCCCTCGATAAGTGATATCATAAGTTTCTTTTTTTGTGGGACTTATTTCACTGAGGATGATCGTACCTAAATCCACTCAGGATGCTGCTACCAGCCTCATGACGTGGATTTCATGGCTGAGTGACACTCCATTGGACCTACGTAGCACCACTTGTCCACTTGTCCACTTGTCTTTGTCCACTCGTCTTTGTCCACTTGGCTCTTTCCTGGGATATGAAACGTGTACCGGAGTGGAGGTTCTTGTCAAGACAGCAGCCCTCAACTTTGGGGTCCCTGTGTCTGGTTGATTTTTTCATTTTCCCAAGGTCAACGCCCATGTGTGGAAGTGCCCTATGCTCTGTGGTTCTGTGTTTTCCATGGTTTGGGAAAGAGGATACACTTGTGAAGATTGGCTGTTGGCCATTGACATCCCCCCCATCAGCTTAACAAGGCTCCCTTGACTCCGTGGCCTGTCCTGCCTTTCTGGTTTTTAGACTTTTTTCGCCTGGCCCTTTTGCCCCGGGGGGGGCGAGAGATTTCTTTGTAGTGCTGATTTGCTCTCCCAGGTTGCTTGGTTGGCCAAAAAGGGCGTATGCGTTTTTTCCTGAATATATTCAGGAAAAAACGCATACGCCCTTTTTGGCCAACCGCATCATTGTCCACGTTCTGGCGCTTTTCATGTGCTATCGGGGCCATTCCGATGTACCCGTTGACATCCGTTTCCTGCAGTTCTGCCTTGCGTTCAGCGCCTCTTCGTAGCCTGACCTCAATATCTTTTGGGGCGATAGTTATCGTTTAGAACTCTGCAGGTTTGGGAAGTGCAGTGCCCCTGAGCTCCATTTCCCAAGTCGCTTTTTTGTGAGTGGGACGCAACACGGCTGGATGGCTTCACGCCCTATTGTCGATCCGGGGTGGCAGGCTGAACCGCTGGTGAATTCTTCTTCGTGATGGGAAATGAGAGTGACATGTGCCCGACCAAACACCTCCAGCGAGTCTCTCATTGGTTCCCCCTCTTGCAGTTCATCCTGCGGACAAATTGCAGACGGTACGAAAGAGGCATGGAAAGGCGCCGAGTCTCCAAGTGGGGAGATTGTTAGTAAGGGGGCCTGAATGGAGAACACGAGCACCAGGAGATGAAAACTGAGGTGAGTTTCAGAAAGCTTTCCCGATCCCACGGTGTAGCATCCGCTGGGTTTCCAATGAGTGCTTTCGCTGTCGGAAGATTGCGTTGAACCTGGAGAGTTGGGACCCATGGAATGGGGAGCACGCAGGATTCCTTTCAAGGGTCTGCATTTGCTTTCCCAACCTCACCAATCGTCTCAGCCCCAAGAGTGTCCAGCCTTATGTCTTCTGCCGCTGGGGCTGTAGATGTGGTCAATCCTGGTTGCATGCCAGTCCCTGAACGCATTTTGGAAGAATTTCTCTCTGTTTTGCCCTGCTTGTTTCTTCTTTATGTTGGAAATGTATCCTCAGAATGGGTCTGAGCTGATTTTCCCTGCTGGTTTTAGGCCGCTTTACACACACTTGATGCACTTACACAGAGATATCAAGACTTAGCTTTGAAGATGCTTACTAGTCGGATAGATACTTGTGCGATGAACAGGGTCTGGTGAGTCCAGTTGATTGAGCAAGGAGTAGGTCGTGTCCATTCCATATTCGGTTTTCGGAAGGGTATATGTGCTCATTTCAAACTCGAGTTTTATGCGTCACCCCACCTCACCTTTCCCCTGAAGCAGGCATAAGTGTGTTTT
Organism: Kogia breviceps; assembly: GCF_026419965.1. Lineage (NCBI taxonomy): Eukaryota > Metazoa > Chordata > Mammalia > Artiodactyla > Physeteridae > Kogia > Kogia breviceps. Next base: position 99,530 of record NW_026711619.1, on the reverse strand, counting down.
CTAAAAGCGTGACTCTGTTCTGTTTGGGGATTCAGTGCATGGGGAGCGATTTTTACATTCCCTCGATAAGTGATATCATAAGTTTCTTTTTTTGTGGGACTTATTTCACTGAGGATGATCGTACCTAAATCCACTCAGGATGCTGCTACCAGCCTCATGACGTGGATTTCATGGCTGAGTGACACTCCATTGGACCTACGTAGCACCACTTGTCCACTTGTCCACTTGTCTTTGTCCACTTGTCCACTCGTCTTTGTCCACTTGGCTCTTTCCTGGGATATGAAACGTGTACCGGAGTGGAGGTTCTTGTCAAGACAGCAGCCCTCAACTTTGGGGTCCCTGTGTCTGGTTGATTTTTTCATTTTCCCAAGGTCAACGCCCATGTGTGGAAGTGCCCTATGCTCTGTGGTTCTGTGTTTTACATGGTTTGGGAAAGAGGATACACTTGTGAAGATTGGCTGTTGGCCATTGACATCCCCCCCATCAGCTTAACAAGGCTCCCTTGACTCCGTGGCCTGTCCTGCCTTTCTGGTTTTTAGACTTTTTTCGCCTGGCCCTTTTGCCCCGGGGGGGGCGAGAGATTTCTTTGTAGTGCTGATTTGCTCTCCCAGGTTGCTTGGTTGGCCAAAAAGGGCGTATGCGTTTTTTCCTGAATATATTCAGGAAAAAACGCATACGCCCTTTTTGGCCAACCGCATCATTGTCCACGTTCTGGCGCTTTTCATGTGCTCTCGGGGCCATTCCGATGTAGCCGTTGACATCCGTTTCCTGCAGTTCTGCCTTGCGTTCAGCGCCTCTTCGTAGCCTGACCTCAATATCTTTTGGGGCGATAGTTATCGTTTAGAACTCTGCAGGTTTGGGAAGTGCAGTGCCCCTGAGCTCCATTTCCCAAGTCGCTTTTTTGTGAGTGGGACGCAACACGGCTGGATGGCTTCACGCCCTATTGTCGATCCGGGGTGGCAGGCTGAACCGCTGGTGAATTCTTCTTCGTGATGGGAAATGAGAGTGACATGTGCCCGACCAAACACCTCCAGCGAGTCTCTCATTGGTTCCCCCTCTTGCAGTTCATCCTGCGGACAAATTGCAGACGGTACGAAAGAGGCATGGAAAGGCGCCGAGTCTCCAAGTGGGGAGATTGTTAGTAAGGGGGCCTGAATGGAGAACACGAGCACCAGGAGATGAAAACTGAGGTGAGTTTCAGAAAGCTTTCCCGATCCCACGGTGTAGCATCCGCTGGGTTTCCAATGAGTGCTTTCGCTGTCGGAAGATTGCGTTGAACCTGGAGAGTTGGGACCCATGGAATGGGGAGCACGCAGGATTCCTTTCAAGGGTCTGCATTTGCTTTCCCAACCTCACCAATCGTCTCAGCCCCAAGAGTGTCCAGCCTTATGTCTTCTGCCGCTGGGGCTGTAGATGTGGTCAATCCTGGTTGCATGCCAGTCCCTGAACGCATTTTGGAAGAAGTTCTCTCTGTTTTGCCCTGCTTGTTTCTTCTTTATGTTGGAAATGTATCCTCAGAATGGGTCTGAGCTGATTTTCCCTGCTGGTTTTAGGCCGCTTTACACACACTTGATGCACTTACACAGAGATATCAAGACTTAGCTTTGAAGATGCTTACTAGTCGGATAGATACTTGTGCGATGAACAGGGTCTGGTGAGTCCAGTTGATTGAGCAAGGAGTAGGTCGTGTCCATTCCATATTCGGTTTTCGGAAGGGTATCTGTGCTCATTTCAAACTCGAGTTTTATGCGTCACCCCACCTCACCTTTCCCCTGAAGCAGGCATAAGTGTGTTTTCTAAAAGCGTGACTCTGTTCTGTTTGGGGATTCAGTGCATGGGGAGCGATTTTTACATTCCCTCGATAAGTGATATCATAAGTTTCTTTTTTTGTGGGACTTATTTCACTGAGGATGATTGTACCTAAATCCACTCAGGATGCTGCTACCAGCCTCATGACGTGGATTTCATGGCTGAGTGACACTCCATTGGACCTACGTAGCACCACTTGTCCACTTGTCCACTTGTCTTTGACCACTCGTCTTTGTCCACTTGGCTCCTTCCTGGGATATGAAACGTGTACCGGAGTGGAGGTTCTTGTCAAGACAGCAGCCCTCAACTTTGGGGTTCCTGTGTCTGGTTGATTTTTTCATTTTCCCAAGGTCAAAGCCCATGTGTGGAAGTGCCCTATGCTCTGTGGTTCTGTGTTTTCCATGGTTTGGGAAAGAGGATACACTTGTGAAGATTGGCTGTTGGCCATTGACATCCCGCCCATCAGCTTAACAAGGCTCCCTTGACTCCGTGGCCTGTCCTGCCTTTCTGGTTTTTAGACTTTTTTCGCCTGGCCCTTTTGCCCCGGGGGGGGGCGAGAGATTTCTTTGTAGTGCTGATTTGCTCTCCCAGGTTGCTTGGTTGGCCAAAAAGGGCGTATGCGTTTTTTCCTGAATATATTCAGGAAAAAACGCATACGCCCTTTTTGGCCTACCGCATCATTTTCCACGTTCTGGCGCTTTTCATGTGCTATCGGGGCCATTCCGATGTACCCGTTGACATCCGTTTCCTGCAGTTCTGCCTTGCGTTCAGCGCCTCTTCGTAGCCTGACCTCAATATCTTTTGGGGCGATAGTTATCGTTTAGAACTCTGCAGGTTTGGGAAGTGCAGTGCCCCTGAGCTCCATTTCCCAAGTCGCTTTTTTGTGAGTGGGACGCAACACGGCTGGATGGCTTCACGCCCTATTGTCGATCCGGGGTGGCAGGCTGAACCGCTGGTGAATTCTTCTTCGTGATGGGAAATGAGAGTGACATGTGCCCGACCAAACACCTCCAGCGAGTCTCTCATTGGTTCCCCCTCTTGCAGTTCATCCTGCGGACAAATTGCAGACGGTACGAAAGAGGCATGGAAAGGCGCCGAGTCTCCAAGTGGGGAGATTGTTAGTAAGGGGGCCTGAATGGAGAACACGAGCACCAGGAGATGAAAACTGAGGTGAGTTTCAGAAAGCTTTCCCGATCCCACGGTGTAGCATCCGCTGGGTTTCCAATGAGTGCTTTCGCTGTCGGAAGATTGCGTTGAACCTGGAGAGTTGGGACCCATGGAATGGGGAGCACGCAGGATTCCTTTCAAGGGTCTGCATTTGCTTTCCCAACCTCACCAATCGTCTCAGCCCCAAGAGTGTCCAGCCTTATGTCTTCTGCCGCTGGGGCTGTAGATGTGGTCAATCCTGGTTGCATGCCAGTCCCTGAACGCATTTTGGAAGAATTTCTCTCTGGTTTGGCCTGCTTGTTTCTTCTTTGTGTTGGAAATGTATCCTCACAATGGGTCTGAGCTGATTTTCCCTGCTGGTTTTAGGCCGCTTTACACACACTTGATGCACTTACACAGAGATATCAAGACTTAGCTTTGAAGATGCTTACTAGTCGGATAGATACTTGTGCGATGAACAGGGTCTGGTGAGTCCAGTTGATTGAGCAAGGAGTAGGTCGTGTCCATTCCATATTCGGTTTTCGGAAGGGTATCTGTGCTCATTTCAAACTCGAGTTTTATGCGTCACCCCACCTCACCTTTCCCCTGAAGCAGGCATAAGTGTGTTTTCTAAAAGCGTGACTCTGTTCTGTTTGGGGATTCAGTTCATGGGGAGCGATTTTTACATTCCCTCGATAAGTGATATCATAAGTTTCTTTTTTTGTGGGACTTATTTCACTGAGGATGATCGTACCTAAATCCACTCAGGATGCTGCTACCAGCCTCATGACGTGGATTTCATGGCTGAGTGACACTCCATTGGACCTACGTAGCACCACTTCTCCACTTGTCCACTTGCCTTGTCCACTTGTCCACTCGTCTTTGTCCACTTGGCTCTTTCCTGGGATATGAAACGTGTACCGGAGTGGAGGTTCTTGTCAAGACAGCAGCCCTCAACTTTGGGGTCCCTGTGTCTGGTTGATTTTTTCATTTTCCCAAGGTCAACGCCCATGTGTGGAAGTGCCCTATGCTCTGTGGTTCTGTGTTTTACATGGTTTGGGAAAGAGGTTACACTTGTGAAGATTGGCTGTTGGCCATTGACATCCCGCCCATCAGCTTAACAAGGCTCCCTTGACTCCGTGGCCTGTCCTGCCTTTCTGGTTTTTAGACTTTTTTCGCCTGGCCCTTTTACCCCCGGGGGGGCGAGAGATTTCTTTGTAGTGCTGATTTGCTCTCCCAGCTTGCTTGGTTGGCCAAAAAGGGCGTATGCGTTTTTTCCTGAATATATTCAGGAAAAAACGCATACGCCCTTTTTGGCCAACCGCATCATTGTCCACGTTCTGGCGCTTTTCATGTGCTATCGGGGCCATTCCCATGTCCCCGTTGACCTCCGTTTCCTGCAGTTCTGCCTTGCGTTCAACGCCTCTTCGTAGCCTGACCTCAATATATTTCGGGGCGATAGTTATCGTTTAGAACTCTGCAGGTTTGGGAAGTGCAGTGCCCCTGAGCTCCATTTCCCAAGTCGCTTTTTTGTGAGTGGGACGCAACACGGCTGGATGGCTTCCCGCCCTATTGTCGATCCGGGGTGGCAGGCTGAGCCTCTGGTGAATTCTTCTTCGCGATGGGAAATGAGAGTGACATGTGCCCGACCAAACACCTCCAGCGAGTCTCTCATTGGTTCCCCCTCTTGCAGTGCATCCTGCGGACAAATTGCAGACGGTACGAAAGAGGCATGGAAAGGCGCCGAGTCTCCAAGTGGGGAGATTGTTAGTAAGGGGGCCTGAATGGAGAACACGAGCACCAGGAGATGAAAACTGAGGTGAGTTTCAGAAAGCTTTCCCGATCCCACGGTGTAGCATCCGCTGGGTTTCCAATGAGTGCTTTCGCTGTCGGAAGATTGCGTTGAACCTGGAGAGTTGGGACCCATGGAATGGGGAGCACGCAGGATTCCTTTCAAGGGTCTGCATTTGCTTTCCCAACCTCACCAATCGTCTCAGCCCCAAGAGTGTCCAGCCTTATGTCTTCTGCCGCTGGGGCTGTAGATGTGGTCAATCCTGGTTGCATGCCAGTCCCTGAACGCATTTTGGAAGAATTTCTCTCTGGTTTGGCCTGCTTGTTTCTTCTTTGTGTTGGAAATGTATCGTCAGAATGGGTCTGAGCTGATTTTCCCTGCTGTTTTTAGGCCGCTTTACACACAGTTGATGCACTTACACAGAGATATCAAGACTTAGCTTTGAAGATGCTTACTAGTCGGATAGATACTTGTGCGATGAACAGGGTCTGGTGAGTCCAGTTGATTGAGCAAGGAGTAGGTCGTGTCCATTCCATATTCGGTTTTCGGAAGGGTATCTGTGCTCATTTCAAACTCGAGTTTTATGCGTCACCCCACCTCACCTTTCCCCTGAAGCAGGCATAAGTGTGTTTTCTAAAAGCGTGACTCTGTTCTGTTTGGGGATTCAGTTCATGGGGAGCGATTTTTACCTTCCCTCGATAAGTGATATCATAAGTTTCTTTTTTTGTGGGACTTATTTCACTGAGGATGATCGTACCTAAATCCACTCAGGATGCTGCTACCAGCCTCATGACGTGGATTTCATGGCTGAATGACACTCCATTGGACCTACGTAGGACCACTTCTCCACTTGTCCACTTGTCTTTGTCCACTTGTCCACTCGTCCTTGTCCACTTGGCTCTTTCCTGGGATATGAAACGTGTACCGGAGTGGAGGTTCTTGTCAAGACAGCAGCCCTCAACTTTGGGGTCGCTGTCTCTGGTTGATTTTTTCATTTTCCCAAGGTCAACGCCCATGTGTGGAAGTGCCCTATGCTCTGTGGTTCTGTGTTTTACATGGTTTGGGAAAGAGGATACACTTGTGAAGATTGGCTGTTGGCCATTGACATCCCGCCCATCAGCTTAACAAGGCTCCCTTGACTCCGTGGCCTGTCCTGCCTTTCTGGTTTTTAGACTTTTTTCGCCTGGCCCTTTTGCCCCGGGGGGGGGGCGAGAGATTTCTTTGTAGTGCTGATTTGCTCTCCCAGCTTGCTTGGTTGGCCAAAAAGGGCGTATGCGTTTTTTCCTGAATATATTCAGGAAAAAACGCATACGCCCTTTTTGGCCAACCGCATCATTGTCCACGTTCTGGCGCTTTTCATGTGCTATCGGGGCCATTCCGATGTACCCGTTGACCTCCGTTTCCTGCAGTTCTGCCTTGCGTTCAACGCCTCTTCGTAGCCTGACCTCAATATATTTTGGGGCGATAGTTATCGTTTAGAACTCTGCAGGTTTGGGAAGTGCAGTGCCCCTGAGCTCCATTTCCCAAGTCGCTTTTTTGTGAGTGGGACGCAACACGGCTGGATGGCTTCCCGCCCTATTGTCGATCCGGGGTGGCAGGCTGAGCCTCTGGTGAATTCTTCTTCGCGATGGGAAATGAGAGTGACATGTGCCCGACCAAACACCTCCAGCGAGTCTCTCATTGGTTCCCCCTCTTGCAGTTCATCCTGCGGACAAATTGCAGACGGTACGAAAGAGGCATGGAAAGGCGCCGAGTCTCCAAGTGGGGAGATTGTTTGTAAGGGGGCCTGAATGGAGAACACGAGCACCAGGAGATGAAAACTGAGGTGAGTTTCAGAAAGCTTTCCCGATCCCACGGTGTAGCATCCGCTGGGTTTCCAATGAGTGCTTTCGCTGTCGGAAGATTGCGTTGAACCTGGAGAGTTGGGACCCATGGAATGGGGAGCACGCAGGATTCCTTTCAAGGGTCTGCATTTGCTTTCCCAACCTCACCAATCGTCTCAGCCCCAAGAGTGTCCAGCCTTATGTCTTCTGCCGCTGGGGCTGTAGATGTGGTCAATCCTGGTTGCATGCCAGTCCCTGAACGCATTTTGGAAGAATTTCTCTCTGTTTTGCCCTGCTTGTTTCTTCTTTGTGTTGGAAATGTATCCTCAGAATGGGTCTGAGCTGATTTTCCCTGCTGGTTTTAGGCCGCTTTACACACACTTGATGCAGTTACACAGAGATATCAAGACTTAGCTTTGAAGATGCTTACTAGTCGGATAGATACTTGTGCGATGAACAGGGTCTGGTGAGTCCAGTTGATTGAGCAAGGAGTAGGTCGTGTCCATTCCATATTCGATTTTCGGAAGGGTATCTGTGCTCATTTCAAGCTCGAGTTTTATGCGTCACCCCACTTCACCTTTCCCCTGAAGCAGGCATAAGTGTGTTTTCTAAAAGCGTGACTCTGTTCTATTTGGGGATTCAGTTCATGGGGAGCGATTTTTACCTTCCCTCGATAAGTGATATCATAAGTTTCTTTTTTTGTGGGACTTATTTCACTGAGGATGATCGTACCTAAATCCACTCAGGATGCTGCTACCAGCCTCATGACGTGGATTTCATGGCTGAGTGACACTCCATTGGACCTACGTAGGAACACTTGTCCACTTGTCCACTTGCCTTTGTCCACTTGTCCACTCGTCTTTCTCCACTTGTCCACTCGTCTTTGTCCACTTGGCTCTTTCCTGGGATATGAAACGTGTACCGGAGTGGAGGTTCTTGTCAAGAGAGCAGCCCTCAACTTTGGGGTCCCTGTGTCTGGTTGATTTTTTCATTTTCCCAAGGTCAACGCCCATGTGTGGAAGTGCCCTATGCTCTGTGGTTCTGTGTTTTCCATGGTTTGGGAAAGAGGATACACTTGTGAAGATTGGCTGTTGGCCATTGACATCCCGCCCATCAGCTTAACAAGGCTCCCTTGACTCCGTGGCCTGTCCTGCCTTTCTAGTTTTTAGACTTTTTTCCCCTGCCCCTTTTGCCCCCGGGGGGGCGAGAGATTTCTTTGTAGTGCTGATTTGCTCTCCCAGCTTGCTTGGTTGGCCAAAAAGGGCGTATGCGTTTTTTCCTGAATATATTCAGGAAAAAATGCATACGCCCTTTTTGGCCAACCGCATCATTGTCTACGTTCTGGCGCTTTTCATGTGCTATCGGGGCCATTCCGATGTACCCGTTGACCTCCGTTTCCTGCAGTTCTGCCTTGCGTTCAACGCCTCTTCGTAGCCTGACCTCAATATATTTGGGGGCGATAGTTATCGTTTAGAACTCTGCAGGTTTGGGAAGTGCAGTGCCCCTGAGCTCCATTTCCCAAGTCGCTTTTTTGTGAGTGGGACGCAACACGGCTGGATGTCTTCACGCCCTATTGTCGATCCGGGGTGGCAGGCTGAGCCTCTGGTGAATTCTTCTTCGCGATGGGAAATGAGAGTGACATGTGCCCGACCAAACACCTCCAGCGAGTCTCTCATTGGTTCCCCCTCTTGCAGTTCATCCTGCGGACAAATTGCAGACGGTACGAAAGAGGCATGGAAAGGCGCCGAGTCTCCAAGTGGGGAGATTGTTAGTAAGGGGGCCTGAATGGAGAACACGAGCACCAGGAGATGAAAACTGAGGTGAGTTTCAGAAAGCTTTCCCGATCCCACGGTGTAGCATCCGCTGGGTTTCCAATGAGTGCTTTCGCTGTCGGAAGATTGCGTTGAACCTGGAGAGTTGGGACCCATGGAATGGGGAGCACGCAGGATTCCTTTCAAGGGTCTGCATTTGCTTTCCCAACCTCACCAATCGTCTCAGCCCCAAGAGTGTCCAGCCTTATGTCTTCTGCCGCTGGGGCTGTAGATGTGGTCAATCCTGGTTGCATGCCAGTCCCTGAACGTATTTTGGAAGAATTTCTCTCTGTTTTGGCCTGCTTGTTTCTTCTTTGTGTTGGAAATGTATCGTCAGAATGGGTCTGAGCTGATTTTCCCTGCTGGTTTTAGGCCGCTTTACACACACTTGATGCACTTACACAGAGATATCAAGACTTAGCTTTGAAGATGCTTACTAGTCGGATAGATACTTGTGCGATGAACAGGGTCTGGTGAGTCCAGTTGATTGAGCAAGGAGTAGGTCGTGTCCATTCCATATTCGGTTTTCGGAAGGGTATCTGTGCTCATTTCAAGCTCGAGTTTTATGCGTCACCCCACCTCACCTTTCCCCTGAAGTAGGCATAAGTGTGTTTTCTAAAAGCGTGACTCTGTTCTGTTTGGGGATTCAGTTCATGGGGAGCGATTTTTACCTTCCCTCGATAAGTGATATCGTAAGTTTCTTTTTTTGTGGGACTTATTTCACTGAGGATGATCGTACCTAAATCCACTCAGGATGCTGCTACCAGCCTCATGACGTGGATTTCATGGCTGAGTGACACTCCATTGGACCTACGTAGCACCACTTGTCCACTTGTCCACTTGTCTTTGTCCACTTGTCCACTCGTCTTTGTCCACTTGGCTCTTTCCTGGGATATGAAACGTGTACCGGAGTGGAGGTTCTTGTCAAGACAGCAGCCCTCAACTTTGGGGTCCCTGTGTCTGGTTGATTTTTTCATTTTCCCAAGGTCAACGCCCATGTGTGGAAGTGCCCTATGCTCTGTGGTTCTGTGTTTTCCATGGTTTGGGAAAGAGGATACACTTGTGAAGATTGGCTGTTGGCCATTGACATCCCGCCCATCAGCTTAACAAGGCTCCCTTGACTCCGTGGCCTGTCCTGCCTTTCTGGTTTTTAGACATTTTTCACCTGGCCCTTTTGCCCCCGCGGGGGCGATAGATTTCTTTGTAGTGCTGATTTGCTCTCCCAGGTTGATTGGTTGGCCAAAAAGGGCGTATGCGTTTTTTCCTGAATATATTCAGGAAAAAACGCATACGCCCTTTTTGGCCAACCGCATCATTGTCCACGTTCTGGCGCTTTTCATGTGCTATCGGGGCCTTTCCGATGTACCCGTTGACCTCCGTTTCCTGCAGTTCTGCCTTGCGTTCAACGCCTCTTCGTAGCCTGACCTCAATATATTTTGGGGCGATAGTTATCGTTTAGAGCTCTGCAGGTTTGGGAAGTGCAGGGCCCCTGAGCTCCATTTCCCAAGTCGCTTTTTTGTGAGTGGGACGCAACACGGCTGGATGGCTTCTCGCCCTATTGTCGATCTGGGGTGGCAGGCTGAGCCTCTGGTGAATTCTTCTTCGCGATGGGAAATGAGAGTGACATGTGCCCGACCAAACACCTCCAGCGAGTCTCTCATTGGTTCCCCCTCTTGCAGTTCATCCTGCGGACAAATTGCAGACGGTACGAAAGAGGCATGGAAAGGCGCCGAGTCTCCAAGTGGGGAGATTGTTAGTAAGGGGGCCTGAATGGAGAACACGAGCACCAGGAGATGAAAACTGAGGTGAGTTTCAGAAAGCTTTCCCGATCCCACGGTGTAGCATCCGCTGGGTTTCCAATGAGTGCTTTCGCTGTCGGAAGATTGCGTTGAACCTGGAGAGTTGGGACCCATGGAATGGGGAGCACGCAGGATTCCTTTCAAGGGTCTGCATTTGCTTTCCCAACCTCACCAATCGTCTCAGCCCCAAGAGTGTCCAGCCTTATGTCTTCTGCCGCTGGGGCTGTAGATGTGGTCAATCCTGGTTGCATGCCAGTCCCTGAACGCATTTTGGAAGAATTTCTCTCTGTTTTGCCCTGCTTGTTTCTTCTTTGTGTTGGAAATGTATCCTCAGAATGGGTCCGAGCTGATTTTCCCTGCTGGTTTTAGGCCGCTTTACACACACTTGATGCAGTTACACAGAGATATCAAGACTTAGCTTTGAAGATGCTTACTAGTCGGATAGATACTTGTGCGATGAACAGGGTCTGGTGAGTCCAGTTGATTGAGCAAGGAGTAGGTCGTGTCCATTCCATATTCGATTTTCGGAAGGGTATCTGTGCTCATTTCAAGCTCGAGTTTTATGCGTCACCCCACTTCACCTTTCCCCTGAAGCAGGCATAAGTGTGTTTTCTAAAAGCGTGACTCTGTTCTGTTTGGGGATTCAGTTCATGGGGAGCGATTTTTACCTTCCCTCGATAAGTGATATCATAAGTTTCTTTTTTTGTGGGACTTATTTCACTGAGGATGATCGTACCTAAATCCACTCAGGATGCTGCTACCAGCCTCATGACGTGGATTTCATGGCTGAGTGACACTCCATTGGACCTACGTAGGAACACTTGTCCACTTGTCCACTTGCCTTTGTCCACTTGTCCACTCGTCTTTCTCCACTTGTCCACTCGTCTTTGTCCACTTGGCTCTTTCCTGGGATATGAAACGTGTACCGGAGTGGAGGTTCTTGTCAAGAGAGCAGCCCTCAACTTTGGGGTCCCTGTGTCTGGTTGATTTTTTCATTTTCCCAAGGTCAACGCCCATGTGTGGAAGTGCCCTATGCTCTGTGGTTCTGTGTTTTACATGGTTTGGGAAAGAGGATACACTTGTGAAGATTGGCTGTTGGCCATTGACATCCCGCCCATCAGCTTAACAAGGCTCCCTTGACTCCGTGGCCTGTCCTGCCTTTCTAGTTTTTAGACTTTTTTCCCCTGCCCCTTTTGCCCCCGGGGGGGCGAGAGATTTCTTTGTAGTGCTGATTTGCTCTCCCAGCTTGCTTGGTTGGCCAAAAAGGGCGTATGCGTTTTTTCCTGAATATATTCAGGAAAAAATGCATACGCCCTTTTTGGCCAACCACATCATTGTCTACGTTCTGGCGCTTTTCATGTGCTATCGGGGCCATTCCGATGTACCCGTTGACCTCCGTTTCCTGCAGTTCTGCCTTGCGTTCAACGCCTCTTCGTAGCCTGACCTCAATATATTTGGGGGCGATAGTTATCGTTTAGAACTCTGCAGGTTTGGGAAGTGCAGTGCCCCTGAGCTCCATTTCCCAAGTCGCTTTTTTGTGAGTGGGACGCAACACGGCTGGATGTCTTCACGCCCTATTGTCGATCCGGGGTGGCAGGCTGAGCCTCTGGTGAATTCTTCTTCGCGATGGGAAATGAGAGTGACATGTGCCCGACCAAACACCTCCAGCGAGTCTCTCATTGGTTCCCCCTCTTGCAGTTCATCCTGCGGACAAATTGCAGACGGTACGAAAGAGGCATGGAAAGGCGCCGAGTCTCCAAGTGGGGAGATTGTTAGTAAGGGGGCCTGAATGGAGAACACGAGCACCAGGAGATGAAAACTGAGGTGAGTTTCAGAAAGCTTTCCCGATCCCACGGTGTAGCATCCGCTGGGTTTCCAATGAGTGCTTTCGCTGTCGGAAGATTGCGTTGAACCTGGAGAGTTGGGACCCATGGAATGGGGAGCACGCAGGATTCCTTTCAAGGGTCTGCATTTGCTTTCCCAACCTCACCAATCGTCTCAGCCCCAAGAGTGTCCAGCCTTATGTCTTCTGCCGCTGGGGCTGTAGATGTGGTCAATCCTGGTTGCATGCCAGTCCCTGAACGTATTTTGGAAGAATTTCTCTCTGTTTTGGCCTGCTTGTTTCTTCTTTGTGTTGGAAATGTATCGTCAGAATGGGTCTGAGCTGATTTTCCCTGCTGGTTTTAGGCCGCTTTACACACACTTGATGCACTTACACAGAGATATCAAGACTTAGCTTTGAAGATGCTTACTAGTCGGATAGATACTTGTGCGATGAACAGGGTCTGGTGAGTCCAGTTGATTGAGCAAGGAGTAGGTCGTGTCCATTCCATATTCGGTTTTCGGAAGGGTATCTGTGCTCATTTCAAGCTCGAGTTTTATGCGTCACCCCACCTCACCTTTCCCCTGAAGTAGGCATAAGTGTGTTTTCTAAAAGCGTGACTCTGTTCTGTTTGGGGATTCAGTTCATGGGGAGCGATTTTTACCTTCCCTCGATAAGTGATATCGTAAGTTTCTTTTTTTGTGGGACTTATTTCACTGAGGATGATCGTACCTAAATCCACTCAGGATGCTGCTACCAGCCTCATGACGTGGATTTCATGGCTGAGTGACACTCCATTGGACCTACGTAGCACCACTTGTCCACTTGTCCACTTGTCTTTGTCCACTTGTCCACTCGTCTTTGTCCACTTGGCTCTTTCCTGGGATATGAAACGTGTACCGGAGTGGAGGTTCTTGTCAAGACAGCAGCCCTCAACTTTGGGGTCCCTGTGTCTGGTTGATTTTTTCATTTTCCCAAGGTCAACGCCCATGTGTGGAAGTGCCCTATGCTCTGTGGTTCTGTGTTTTCCATGGTTTGGGAAAGAGGATACACTTGTGAAGATTGGCTGTTGGCCATTGACATCCCGCCCATCAGCTTAACAAGGCTCCCTTGACTCCGTGGCCTGTCCTGCCTTTCTGGTTTTTAGACATTTTTCACCTGGCCCTTTTGCCCCCGCGGGGGCGATAGATTTCTTTGTAGTGCTGATTTGCTCTCCCAGGTTGATTGGTTGGCCAAAAAGGGCGTATGCGTTTTTTCCTGAATATATTCAGGAAAAAACGCATACGCCCTTTTTGGCCAACCGCATCATTGTCCACGTTCTGGCGCTTTTCATGTGCTATTGGGGCCTTTCCGATGTACCCGTTGACCTCCGTTTCCTGCAGTTCTGCCTTGCGTTCAACGCCTCTTCGTAGCCTGACCTCAATATATTTTGGGGCGATAGTTATCGTTTAGAACTCTGCAGGTTTGGGAAGTGCAGTGCCCCTGAGCTCCATTTCCCAAGTCGCTTTTTTGTGAGTGGGACGCAACACGGCTGGATGGCTTCTCGCCCTATTGTCGATCTGGGGTGGCAGGCTGAGCCTCTGGTGAATTCTTCTTCGCGATGGGAAATGAGAGTGACATGTGCCCGACCAAACACCTCCAGCGAGTCTCTCATTGGTTCCCCCTCTTGCAGTTCATCCTGCGGACAAATTGCAGACGGTACGAAAGAGGCATGGAAAGGCGCCGAGTCTCCAAGTGGGGAGATTGTTAGTAAGGGGGCCTGAATGGAGAACACGAGCACCAGGAGATGAAAACTGAGGTGAGTTTCAGAAAGCTTTCCCGATCCCACGGTGTAGCATCCGCTGGGTTTCCAATGAGTGCTTTCGCTGTCGGAAGATTGCGTTGAACCTGGAGAGTTGGGACCCATGGAATGGGGAGCACGCAGGATTCCTTTCAAGGGTCTGCATTTGCTTTCCCAACCTCACCAATCGTCTCAGCCCCAAGAGTGTCCAGCCTTATGTCTTCTGCCGCTGGGGCTGTAGATGTGGTCAATCCTGGTTGCATGCCAGTCCCTGAACGCATTTTGGAAGAATTTCTCTCTGGTTTGGCCTGCTTGTTTCTTCTTTGTGTTGGAAATGTATCCTCACAATGGGTCTGAGCTGATTTTCCCTGCTGGTTTTAGGCCGCTTTACACACACTTGATGCACTTACACAGAGATATCAAGACTTAGCTTTGAAGATGCTTACTAGTCGGATAGATACTTGTGCGATGAACAGGGTCTGGTGAGTCCAGTTGATTGAGCAAGGAGTAGGTCGTGTCCATTCCATATTCGGTTTTCGGAAGGGTATCTGTGCTCATTTCAAACTCGAGTTTTATGCGTCACCCCACCTCACCTTTCCCCTGAAGCAGGCATAAGTGTGTTTTCTAAAAGCGTGACTCTGTTCTGTTTGGGGATTCAGTTCATGGGGAGCGATTTTTACATTCCCTCGATAAGTGATATCATAAGTTTCTTTTTTTGTGGGACTTATTTCACTGAGGATGATCGTACCTAAATCCACTCAGGATGCTGCTACCAGCCTCATGACGTGGATTTCATGGCTGAGTGACACTCCATTGGACCTACGTAGGACCACTTCTCCACTTGTCCACTTGCCTTGTCCACTTGTCCACTCGTCTTTGTCCACTTGGCTCTTTCCTGGGATATGAAACGTGTACCGGAGTGGAGGTTCTTGTCAAGACAGCAGCCCTCAACTTTGGGGTCCCTGTGTCTGGTTGATTTTTTCATTTTCCCAAGGTCAACGCCCATGTGTGGAAGTGCCCTATACTCTGTGGTTCTGTGTTTTCCATGGTTTGGGAAAGAGGATACACTTGTGAAGATTGGCTGTTGGCCATTGACATCCCGCCCATCAGCTTAACAAGGCTCCCTTGACTCCGTGGCCTGTCCTGCCTTTCTAGTTTTTAGACTTTTTTCCCCTGCCCCTTTTGCCCCCGGGGGGGCGAGAGATTTCTTTGTAGTGCTGATTTGCTCTCCCAGCTTGCTTGGTTGGCCAAAAAGGGCGTATGCGTTTTTTCCTGAATATATTCAGGAAAAAATGCATACGCCCTTTTTGGCCAACCGCATCATTGTCTACGTTCTGGCGCTTTTCATGTGCTATCGGGGCCATTCCGATGTACCCGTTGACCTCCGTTTCCTGCAGTTCTGCCTTGCGTTCAACGCCTCTTCGTAGCCTGACCTCAATATATTTGGGGGCGATAGTTATCGTTTAGAACTCTGCAGGTTTGGGAAGTGCAGTGCCCCTGAGCTCCATTTCCCAAGTCGCTTTTTTGTGAGTGGGACGCAACACGGCTGGATGTCTTCACGCCCTATTGTCGATCCGGGGTGGCAGGCTGAACCGCTGGTGAATTCTTCTTCGCGATGGGAAATGAGAGTGACATGTGCCCGACCAAACACCTCCAGCGAGTCTCTCATTGGTTCCCCCTCTTGCAGTTCATCCTGCGGACAAATTGCAGACGGTACGAAAGAGGCATGGAAAGGCGCCGAGTCTCCAAGTGGGGAGATTGTTAGTAAGGGGGCCTGAATGGAGAACACGAGCACCAGGAGATGAAAACTGAGGTGAGTTTCAGAAAGCTTTCCCGATCCCACGGTGTAGCATCCGCTGGGTTTCCAATGAGTGCTTTCGCTGTCGGAAGATTGCGTTGAACCTGGAGAGTTGGGACCCATGGAATGGGGAGCACGCAGGATTCCTTTCAAGGGTCTGCATTTGCTTTCCCAACCTCACCAATCGTCTCAGCCCCAAGAGTGTCCAGCCTTATGTCTTCTGCCGCTGGGGCTGTAGATGTGGTCAATCCTGGTTGCATGCCAGTCCCTGAACGTATTTTGGAAGAATTTCTCTCTGTTTTGGCCTGCTTGTTTCTTCTTTGTGTTGGAAATGTATCGTCAGAATGGGTCTGAGCTGATTTTCCCTGCTGGTTTTAGGCCGCTTTACACACACTTGATGCACTTACACAGAGATATCAAGACTTAGCTTTGAAGATGCTTACTAGTCGGATAGATACTTGTGCGATGAACAGGGTCTGGTGAGTCCAGTTGATTGAGCAAGGAGTAGGTCGTGTCCATTCCATATTCGGTTTTCGGAAGGGTATCTGTGCTCATTTCAAGCTCGAGTTTTATGCGTCACCCCACCTCACCTTTCCCCTGAAGTAGGCATAAGTGTGTTTTCTAAAAGCGTGACTCTGTTCTGTTTGGGGATTCAGTTCATGGGGAGCGATTTTTACCTTCCCTCGATAAGTGATATCGTAAGTTTCTTTTTTTGTGGGACTTATTTCACTGAGGATGATCGTACCTAAATCCACTCAGGATGCTGCTACCAGCCTCATGACGTGGATTTCATGGCTGAGTGACACTCCATTGGACCTACGTAGCACCACTTGTCCACTTGTCCACTTGTCTTTGTCCACTTGTCCACTCGTCTTTGTCCACTTGGCTCTTTCCTGGGATATGAAACGTGTACCGGAGTGGAGGTTCTTGTCAAGACAGCAGCCCTCAACTTTGGGGTCCCTGTGTCTGGTTGATTTTTTCATTTTCCCAAGGTCAACGCCCATGTGTGGAAGTGCCCTATGCTCTGTGGTTCTGTGTTTTCCATGGTTTGGGAAAGAGGATACACTTGTGAAGATTGGCTGTTGGCCATTGACATCCCGCCCATCAGCTTAACAAGGCTCCCTTGACTCCGTGGCCTGTCCTGCCTTTCTGGTTTTTAGACATTTTTCACCTGGCCCTTTTGCCCCCGCGGGGGCGATAGATTTCTTTGTAGTGCTGATTTGCTCTCCCAGGTTGATTGGTTGGCCAAAAAGGGCGTATGCGTTTTTTCCTGAATATATTCAGGAAAAAACGCATACGCCCTTTTTGGCCAACCGCATCATTGTCCACGTTCTGGCGCTTTTCATGTGCTATTGGGGCCTTTCCGATGTACCCGTTGACCTCCGTTTCCTGCAGTTCTGCCTTGCGTTCAACGCCTCTTCGTAGCCTGACCTCAATATATTTTGGGGCGATAGTTATCGTTTAGAACTCTGCAGGTTTGGGAAGTGCAGTGCCCCTGAGCTCCATTTCCCAAGTCGCTTTTTTGTGAGTGGGACGCAACACGGCTGGATGGCTTCTCGCCCTATTGTCGATCTGGGGTGGCAGGCTGAGCCTCTGGTGAATTCTTCTTCGCGATGGGAAATGAGAGTGACATGTGCCCGACCAAACACCTCCAGCGAGTCTCTCATTGGTTCCCCCTCTTGCAGTTCATCCTGCGGACAAATTGCAGACGGTACGAAAGAGGCATGGAAAGGCGCCGAGTCTCCAAGTGGGGAGATTGTTAGTAAGGGGGCCTGAATGGAGAACACGAGCACCAGGAGATGAAAACTGAGGTGAGTTTCAGAAAGCTTTCCCGATCCCACGGTGTAGCATCCGCTGGGTTTCCAATGAGTGCTTTCGCTGTCGGAAGATTGCGTTGAACCTGGAGAGTTGGGACCCATGGAATGGGGAGCACGCAGGATTCCTTTCAAGGGTCTGCATTTGCTTTCCCAACCTCACCAATCGTCTCAGCCCCAAGAGTGTCCAGCCTTATGTCTTCTGCCGCTGGGGCTGTAGATGTGGTCAATCCTGGTTGCATGCCAGTCCCTGAACGCATTTTGGAAGAATTTCTCTCTGGTTTGGCCTGCTTGTTTCTTCTTTGTGTTGGAAATGTATCCTCAGAATGGGTCTAAAATATATTCAGGAAAAAACGCCTACGCCCTTTTTGGCCAACCGCATCATTGTCTACGTTCTGGCGCTTTTCATGTACAATCGGGGCCATTCCGATGTACCCGTTGACATCCGTTTCCTGCCATTCTGCCTTGCGTTCAACGCCTCTTCATAGCCTGACCTCAATATAACTTTGGACTATAGTATCATGTAAAACTCTGCAGGCGTTTTTGATTGCCGTGCCCCTCAGCAAGTGTCTTCATCTTGTTTCTGTAACCGACCACAAAGTCGCGGGATTGCTTCAAGCCCCATTCTGGTTACAGGGGCATCTTGAGCTTTTTGGGAATTCCTATTCCTGATTGGAAATTAGAGTGACATGTGCTGTCCAATCACATAGACCTTGTTTTTCATTCCTTTCCCCACTTCCATTTCATCCTCCCGACAAATTCCAAGGCTTACACAACTGGGTTTTGAGTTTGCAGACTTCCCCAAGTGGGGAGAATCTAAGGAAGGAGGCTGGAGCGGGGTCCCCTTCCCCAGGACACGTGGAGATGGCGTGACTTTTCCAAACTCTTCCCGCCCCTCTGTCCCCCCATCCTCTGGGTTTCTGTCCAGACGCCGCGGGGCTTCCAGCGGTGCAGGGCTCGGTGGCCGCCCTGCAGGGAGCAGCCCTGATCCGGTCCCTGCAGCGCCACCTGCTAGTGTCTCCATCCTGCATCGGGCACGGTCTCCACCTTCCCTTCTGCCTTGTGTGCTCTGTCTCCACAGGGTCCTGCGATCAGCTCCTCCGCCCCACCGCCATGACGCCCAGCTCCACACCCCTCATCCAGCCTCAGGGATGACCCAGGACTGGGCTCCCCGGCTGCCCACTCCCGGTCGGTGTCCTCAGGCCCCCTGTGCAGACAGGTGAGGACCCCCTGCAGAGGCTCCCGAACGCTTCTCCCCTCCATCCTCCCCGGGCTCGGCCCAGGTCCTGTCGGGATGGTCCACCCTCACCAAGCCCCCAGGTACACTCCAAGGGCGGGCATCAGACCTGCTGCGTGCACGGCTGTGCGTCCTGCTGTATACACAGGCATGACCCTGCCCCAGGGTGCAGGAAAGGCAGCCTTGCCTCGGGACCTGGGGAGAGGGGCTGCCCACAGGGCGGACGTTGACGCTCGGCTCACCAGGCAAGGGCAGCATTGTTCTCGCTCCTTGGCCCTTTCTCACCCAGCCTGACCCCGACCCGGCTTTGTGCCCACCCCCGCTGTCCCTCCATTGGCCTCGCTCTTGTGAGCAGAGCAGGACAGTGTGGTCAGCGGTCACAGGCTGAGACACAGACACTGGCTGACCCGCGTGCACCCAGCTGACCCCACGGAACGGGCACCGCACCAGGGCCCGTGCGGTGTGGGATCACCTGCCCACAGAGAGGCCGGGCCTCTGTCCTGGCTCCAGAGGTCACCTTGAGTCCGACGGGAGTGTCCGTGCTCCGTGGACCTCGCTCCAGGCCAGTCTGTGCTGACGGCGTGATACACGGTGGGGCTTCCTGAGTCGCCCCCGGGGGCCGGAGGCCAAGGTCAGGCACACGGTGGTCCCCACATGGACGAGACAGACCCCAATAAACCCTGCACTTCAGGACTCAGGTGGGCTTCCCTGGGCGGCCACAGCCGAGGATGCTGGACCCTGCTCGTCGCCTCCGTCCTCGCTGATTTTAACCTGCATCCTTCAGCATAATAAACCCGGGGTATAACAGCTTCAGGGAATCTGGGAGCCTCCAAGAAAAGAGAAGCCGGGGAGGGGGTCTCTGGGCCCCGGACTCTTCAGTTGGGGTCAGAGGTCGATGGGGAGGATCTTGGGGCCCTGGAATCTGAAGGACCCCCTCCCAGGGGAGGGGGTAGGAGACCCGGGTGGTAGTTAAGCTGAGTCCAAGGCCCTCCTACGTAGGAGGCATCCTAGCCCCGGGGATCCTGAAGAGGCTGACCACTCCTTCCCTCCACCCCCAGGCCTGGTCCCTTCTCTTGAGAAGCTCCCTAGGGTGGGGTCCTGGTGCTAGAGGTGCCCTGATGCTGTGGCCTCCCGAGCCTCCAGTAAGGATAATGGGAGCCGGGGAAGACTTGCTCACAGAGAGGGAGCTTCTACCAGAAGAGAGCCTGGGTCTGCTGCCCCGACCCCAGGTCCCCTGGGGCAGGAACGTGAGAGTGAGGCTCCTGCCCCTCCCAAGACACCCAGGACACATGGCCGCTGGTCGCTGACTCCCACACAATACTAAAATCTCCCACGCAGGCCTGATGAGTGAGAGACACTATTTAAAGACTATTATTGGGCCAGGGGGAGCCCAGGGGGTGAAGCTGGGGGTGGGGAGAGTTGGAAAATCACCTAAGGATGTGCTCTCCCTGCAGCGACCCCCCAGGTGAGCCCAGGTGGAGGTGGACCCATCAAGACAGAGCCCACATTCTGGGTCTTTGGGGACAAGTAGCCAAGCACCCCCAGTCCTTGCCTGCACCTGCTGCAGGTAGGGCCGGCCCTGTCTTCTTCATGGTCAAGTTTCACCCCTCCCAGAAGCCCTCTTGGAGGCTAATGTGATGGAGGTGTCCATGGCAGGACTGGAGGGTCTGTGGTGGGCTGGAGGCCACGTGGCAGGCAGGAGGGCTCCCACCGATCCTGCCGGTTCGCACCTCCTGGTCCGAGGCCTGCACAGAGCACACCAGGCTGTGGATGTGGTAGAAGGTGCAGAGGTCCGGGGCCCGGTCCAGCCCATGCAGGTGTCTGACCACCGAGCGGTCGATGTGGAGCATTCCCAGGGAGTCCTGGCCGTGCTCGCACCCTCCCGGGAAGGACACGTCAGCGTGGTCCCTGGAATGACCGGGGGTCAGCCAGAAGCCTCCCCCACCCAACCTCACTGTCACCACAAGAAACAAGAGACAACTCCGTGCGGAAACACAGAACATCACCAGCCTGATGCTGTCCTGAGGAAGGTCGGCTGGTGTCTGGGAACTGGGTACTACAGTGGGTTGAATGGGGGCCCCCAGAAGTTATGTCCACATCATACCCCACAGAATCTGAGAATGGAACTGTATTTGGAAGTAGGGTCTTTGCAGGTATAATTAGTTATGGATCTGAAGGTGAGGTCATCTTGGATCCGGGTGGCCCTAAATCAGTGACAGTGTCCCTCTAAGAGACCGGAAGAGAGACACAGACACACAAGAGGCACCATGTGAAGATGGAGGTAGAGACAGGAGGGATGTGGCCGCAAGGCCAGGGACGCCTGGAGCCCCCAGAAGCTGGAAGAGGCAGGCAGGACCCTCCCCTGGAGCCTCCGGAGGGAGCGTGGCCCTGGGACACCTTGATCTCAGACGTCTGGTCTGCAGGACTGAGAGAGGACGGGTTTCTGTTGCTCTGAGCCTCCGTTTGTGGTCGTTTGTCACAGCTGCCCCAGGAAGCTAATGCAGCTGTTGAGCAGGTCCCTGCCCTGATCTAAGCCCTCCCACCTCCCGTTAGGGGCAGCCCCCTGCGCCTGTGCTGTGTGCACAAACCATGTGGTTCATGCTGAACACCGGCTCCCCTTCTGGGCACCAGAATTTTGGAGGGTGAGGACAGAGAACACCACGTGACCAGCCCCCAGCCGGGTGCCAAGCCTCTAATGAGCTTCCCTGGGGACACGGGGGTGCGGGTAACTTTTGTGGTTCTGCCCTTTGTGGCTGGGGGAAGAGACACCCTAGAGACCCTCGAGGGAAGGAGGGGGCATGGAGGGTCAGGAGGTGATGGGAGCAGGGGCCCTCCCTCCCTGCATCGCTACCGCGTGCTGTGACCCATCTCAGCTGTGAGCATACAAGCCACGAGCATGTGCCGAGTCCTGTGAGCCTCCCAGCTGGTCCCTGAAGGTGAGGGCGGCCCTGCAGACCCCAGCCCTCTCCTCCACGTCTAGTGGGTGGAAGACCCACTTCTCCTTGCCATTCCAGAAGCAGTTCTGGAGCTGTCCTGGGAAGGCTTCTGGGGTTATGCAGGCTGAGCCCCTGTTGCTATGCACCCACTTCCCCACAGGAACATCCAAAGCAAACAGTTTGCCCTGTTGCCTGAATGCCCCCCCAACACTTTTCTCAGGAAAGAATCAGGGGTTTCTGTAGCAGCGTCCGCAGGCAGCTCTGCATCTGGGCCCATGTTCATATCTTCTGTGTAAACACCGAGAACCTTCGCTGACACGTGCCCCGGCTGACCACCTCCGCAAGCCGACCACAGGCCCCAGTGTGGGCTTCAGACTGACCGCCCGTCTCAGGCTCCGCCTCTTGTTGTCAGAGCTGCTCCAGGCCCTGCTCAGAACCCGTGCTCCCACCTTTCACAGGGCTGTCCTCCACCCCCACCTTCAGCAGGAGTTCACCTAAGTATTTAAGTTAAGGCGTCCAGAGATAAGAAAGGAAGCTACAAACAAACAAACAGATGGGACCAGCTGGGACCAAGATGGCAACGAATGTGACCTGCAACAGACCCTGAGTCTCATCACGTGTTGAATTTACTATATCAGCATATTCAGTGACACACCTACCGGTGGCCGTGACTGGACATGAACGACCAGAAACGGGTAAAAGGAGGTGGTGCCCCACCCCCTTGGAAAAGGCCCCGCCCCTTCCCCGGAAGGCCTCTTCACCCCATCATTAGCCTCACTCCCCCTCCCTTTGTCTTTACTCTTTAAAATTAAAGCACTCTCTCCAGGAGGGCGAGAAGGTGATCTGTGAACTTAGGTCCCGCTTCTGCATTCTCTGGCCACTGAACAGAGCCTGTGCTGTGCTGATCTCAGCTTTGGTTTTGTTATTTGCCTACTTGCACCCCCGTGGAAAAAGGAAAGCTTCCCCGCTGAGGCAGAGCGCCTCGCCAGGCCGGGGCCGAGCAGGGGTCACGTGACTTCACTTGGTAGCAGTCTGGAAGGGGGCGGTGCTCTCTGCCCGCGGGGTCGGGGAGGGAACACGTACAGCCACAGCACCGGCTCTGCGGACGGCACGGCCCCTCGTGGGCCTGGACCCTGTGCTCTCGTCCCCCCACGCCTGACACCCCCTGACAGTCGTGACGCGGTGACACTGGCTGCCGGGCGTCCAGTCAGGAGGGACCAGAGGCAGCACCTGGTGCCAGATGAGACGCGCCTTTTCACGGGCAGGGGACACAGGAGATGTTAGGACTTTGTGTCTAGAAAACAAAGCAGGCGGCTAGAAGGTGATCTGAGCTGTGGACTCGAAACCCACGTGCGAGGTGAGAGCTCCCCCCGGACACTGGCTCGGAAGCTTCCGCACAGGCGAGACCACCCGGCGCTTCCTGCTCGGCCCCTGCAGGCCTCCCTGTGGGCACAGCTGCACCTGCGCTCCTCAGGCTCCCCGGCCCAGAGCCTGAAGGGCCGAGGCTGCCAGGGCCTGGGGACGCGAGGGGTCCGTCCATCCACGCTGCTCGGCCCCTCCTCCCAGTGTCCAGGGGAGGGAAGCCCCGTGGAGTCTGAGGCCCGGCACAGGCACAGCTCGCCCCCTGCCCCCCAGGACCCCCGGCCCCACCCTGCTCCCTCAGGCCCCCCATCTGCCCCTCCCAGAGCCCGCGCCCCACCGACCCACATTCCCGGTGTGCACGTCCACGCACACACGCTGCTCCATGTCCTCTTCCCACGTGCGACACCCCCATCCCTGCTTCTCCCCATTGACGGCCTGGACCTCTAATGTTCTGGGCAGAAAGAGGGCAAGGAGGACGCCGGCCTGTCCCGTCTGCCTCCCGGGGGCCCAGACACAGGGCTCGGGGGCTGCTGGGCCTTGAGGTCTGGATGCTTCCAGGTGTGGGATGAAGCTGCCACTGCCCGCTGGAGCTGCTCCTTCTGAGATTCAGGAAACAGGGGGACCCACCAAACGGAGCCCCTCCCCCGGCTCTGCTGCAAGTCTGCTCGGATTTGCTCCCCTGATCCTGAAGACAGACCTGCGGGAAACAGGGCCCGCGATTCCCATGCTGACGGTGTTCCGTGGAATTTCCACTAGACCCCTTCCTACCCTGTTCTGAGCAAATTACTAGTTAGTCCGTGCTACCATCACCCCACGAGCAGACCAGGAAGCTGAGGCTCCGAGAAGCCAAGTAATCCAGCCGGAAGCACAGCTGAGGGACCACGGAGTGGGGTCGGCACCTGCCGCCCACCCAGGGGGACTGCCCACTCCCCGCAGGTTCCACGCCCGTTCCCTTCACCCCCTCCCGGGGCCAGCGCACAGAGCCTCCTCCTGGGGGGACTCACTCACCTTCTTCTAACAGGATCCGTCTCACTGTCCTGTTCTGGGATCACCCGGCAGGCTTGTCACTCTGAAGCAGGTTCGGCCTCACGTCACCAGGGCAGCTTTCCTGGATCACACGCACCACCTGCACGTCCACTCCCAGCTCAGACCCAAAAAGGCCCCCTTGGCCCCGAGTCCCATGGCCCTTCCTGGGCTCCCTTCCCCTCCTGCCTGGTCCGTCCCTCTCATGTCCCCTGCAGGGTCACCAGGAGCTCCCACCTGCCCCAGGCAGGCCCTCTGCTCTGTCCTGGGGAGGCCTCCGTGGTGTCAGGTGGAAGACACAAGAGATACCCGTGGGGCCTCCCTCACGCACCCAGTGGCCAGCACCCTCCTACTCACCTCATCACTCGGGATGGACAGGTATTCAGGGGGTCCGTGGCATCTCCTGGTCCTCATTTCATCCCAGCATTGCCCACAGGGAAGGTGCCAAGCAACTCTGTGCCGGCTGCACAGAGAGGACGCTCATACACACACACCCCTCCCAGCCCATAGGGTCTCGTGGTCAGCCCCCTCCCAGGGTATGGAGCTCAGCTGAGCAGGTACCCAGCAGCCCACGGGGCTCTCGTGGTCAGGCCCCTCCCAGGGTATGAAGCTCAGCTGAGCTGGTACCCAGCAGCCCACGGGGTCTCGTGGTCAGGCCCCTCCCAGGGTATGGAGCTCAGCTGAGCAGGTACCCAGCAGCCCACGGGGCTCTCGTGGTCAGGCCCCTCCCAGGGTATGAAGCTCAGCTGAGCTGGTACCCAGCAGCCCACGGGGCTCTCGTGGTCAGGCCCCTCCCAGGGTATGGAACTCAGCTGAGCTGGTACCCAGCAGCCCACAGGGCTCTCGTGGTCAGGCCCCTCCCAGGGTATGGAACTCAGCTGGGCAGGTACCCCAGCAAGGCTGGGTACATAGGAACTGTGCACGTAGCCCTTCTTTCAGAGCACCGCCAGCTCACCTGTTGGTCAGAGCTGACACAAAGCACCTCAGAGCAAGACGTGAACTAACAAACAGCGGCTCCGGGACAGGTCTGTGACCCTGGGCTTCACTTTGTGCGGCCTCCTTCCACCGGGTCTTCCAGAGGCTTCCACTGCAGCTGGGGCACCAGGCCTCTGTTTTACCCACGACCCCTCCTCTCCCTGACTCCTGGGTTCCCATCATTAGGAGAGGGTCTTCTTGAAGTTGTCTCCCACTCATGGGCCAGATAAAATGATTAGAAAACAAGCCAGGGCTGCAGCCCCTTGTCTATCCTGACCCTCAGGACCTATACATGTTCTTGGACCTGGCCGGTGCAGCAAGGCCCATGTTCTGCAACTGAGCCCCTGAGGGGCGAGGATTGGCTGACCTGGGCAGCCTGACCTGGCCGGCCAGCCCTCCCCAGGTGTGCCTGGGCTGAGGTCAATATAAACCCCTCTCTAGGCAGCAAGAGCTCCTGCAGCTGTGCCTGACGCCATATTCTCTGCCCCATCGGCAGTCTCCGGGCTGGGCTGGTGGGAGGGAGTAGGGCCCATGGCTCTGTGCATGGCTCTGTGCGTGGCCCAGTGCGAGTGGGGCTCTGCTGGACTTTCTGCAGGAGTTGCCGGGCTGCCACCTGCTAAAGAAGAGGATGTGTCACCCATACCTGCCGCTGGAATTTCTCCCCAGGCAGAGGTGAGGACGGAGAAAAGCGGTGGGGGCCGGGGCAGGAGGGGTACATTGGGCAGGGAGATGGAAAGCTTCCAGAAGAGCGCCCGGGGCCAGGACCATGCTGGCTGGCCTGCAGGCCCCACGTCGGCCTGTGTGCCGTGGCTGGTGTGGCTCTACGGCCCTTCCTCTAGGCTTTCAAATCCTTGCACACATTCAGATGTTTTACCTGAGAAGGGCGGGAACAGTTCAGCAGCAGCTGGCCTGGGGATCAGCTCACGTTTACTCAGGGACGCCTCAGCACGGTCCCCCAGCTTTGCAGTGAAGACGTGCCTTGCGGTGGGGGCTGCTGGCTGCGTGGGAGACGATTCCCCACCTCTGACCAACTTCAGAATTCTTTCCCACTGGAGCAAGTGTCCTGCTAGGGTTTTCCTCTGTGTAACTCGTGGGTTCTTAATTGGCAGCGTGAACGGTGATATCAGAGGTCCTGAATCAGGATGGAAATACTTATCCCCAACTTGTACAGGCAGGCATAAAAACCTGGGGAGGCCGTGTGCAGCCGGCACCCTTAGGGATTGGCTTCCGACTGACCCCTCAACGTTCTGGTGTCCAGCCACTGCTTTAGAATTTCTGGGGCCCAGTGCTGACTCTAAGGGTTCTGTAACCCAGCCTCTGTTGGTCTTTAATGAGACCCGCACTTCCAGGGTCCCACAGAGCAGGGTCCGTGTGACTGTTCTGTGGCTTCTGTAACAAACGACCACAAGCTGGTTGGTTTAAAACAGCAGGAGTGGGGCTTCCCTGGTGGCGCAGTGGTTGAGAATCCGCCTGCCGATGCAGGGGACATGGGTTTGTGCCCTGGTCCGGGAGGATCCCACATGCCGCGGAGCGGCTGGGCTCGTGAGCCATGGCCACTGAGCCCGCATGTCCGGAGCCTGTGCTCGGCAACGGGAGAGGCCACAACAGTGAGAGGCCCGCATACCACAAACAAACAAACAAACAAAAAAACAGCAGGAGTTCATCCTCCCCCAGTCCTGGATACCAGACATCTGACATCAAGGTGTTGCAGGATGGCTTCTTCTGAGGTCTCTCTAGTTGGTGCTTAGACAGCCATCTTCTCCCCAGGTCCTCACATGGTCTCCCCCTGTGCCTATCTGTGTCCTAATCTCTTCTTGTAGGACATCAATCCTATTGGATTAGGATCCACCGTAGTGACCTCTTTTTTACCTTGATCACCTCTTTAAAAATCCCATCTCCAAATACAGCCACGTCCTGGGGTCCTGCGGGTTAGGGATTCAGCACGTGGATTTGGGGAGACATGACTGAGCCTATAGCATCCTCCTTAGGAACCAAGTAAGCCGCGGTCCTTCCTTCCCTCAAGTCAGACGAGGTGAGCTAATGGCTCACGGAGAGGCCACTCGTGCAGAGTTTGTGTCCCAGCTGGGGAACCCTTCTCTGCTCTCTTTGATCAGGCAGTGGCAGTGCCAACCCCCTCCGGAGGTGAGCAGTTCTGGGGTTTCCTGCCGTGTCTCCTGGCCTGCTGAGGTGCTCAGTGTCTGGGAACCCAGGAGCCAGCAGCCTAGTGGGGCTGCCGGGGACTCTCAGGGCCTTGGCAGATGTCTCTCCCGGCACATACCCTAGCGAAAGTGGGGACACTTTGGGGGATTACAGGAGGGAGAGAGTCACAGTCTCGTTTATGCTTCAGAAAGACCACGTTGGGGTGGGATGTGAGACGCACCGTGGGGCAGGGAAGTTTGTCAGGTCTGATGGAGGAACCAGGCACAAGATCGGGCTTGGGCCAGGGCTGTGGGCATAGAGGAGAATTAGCGTGGGAACTGGCTACAGGCTGTTGTTGAAATATCGGCTTCCCAGTGCACCGAGGCCGAACAGAAATACGGAGACGGGTTTTGGAGGAAGAGAGAGATGGCTTTATTTTTCTGCGAGGCAGCAGGGAAGACACAGCCGGCTAGACCTCAAGAACTGGGCACCCCTCCTTGAGAATCAGGGAAGATTTTATATGTGGGGCTTCTGCAGTCCAGGGTAGAGGATAAGGATCAAAGTAGTGAAGGTCTTGCATTCCTCCTTTCCTTTGCAGTATTTCAAATCAGTCACAGCTGGCGTCAGGCCGCCTGGTAATCGGGGTCCAGCAGACTGGTAATTGCGTCCGTTTGCCTCTGGTTTATTGGCCAGTGACCTTGTTTCTGAAATGAAAAACTAGGGGTGATTTGTTGTGAGGAGCGTATAGAATGTAAGTGCGTTACATAATAAGGTTAGGGAGTGAGAAGCAGGGGCTGTAACACACACAGTGAGGGGTGATGGGTGCCGAAGGTAAATCCCATAGTGTCGGAGTGAGGTTAGCTTTGTAGAGTACAAATCTAGTTACTACAGATGAGTGACAAAGTGAAACAAGGAGTGATGAGCTCTTTCAGGCCAGGTTACGTTTCTTCTCTAGTCTTTTCGCTGTCCCCTTGTTCTCGGGGCAGGGAAACTTCGTTTCTGCTTTTGCTGCAACAAGACTGTGGAGGAGGAGCTGACAGTCACTGGGGCACAAGGCGAGTGGGAGCCTGGGAGGCGCCAGTGTTACCGAACCGAACGTGGGTCCGCTCGCCCGAGGGCAGCAGAGCCAGTCTACTGACACCGGGGGTGGTGGAGGAAGGTGCAGCCTGAATTGTCAAAGTGCCGATACAAGGAGGCCAGGTGGCCTGTGCTCTAAAACCCCGAGCTCCCTGAAGGATTTCAGCAAAGCAATTTTCAAGGCCAAGTGAAGGAGGGGGGTCGCAGGGTATGTGATCAGCTGGTGCACGATTCACTGATTGATGGTGAGGTAACAGGCGGTTAACGTTATAAATTCTTAGGCACCAGGAGCTCCGGGGCTACCTGTTCCTGATCATCAAGTAGTTAATTTCTTCCACTTGGTGGTGGAGGAAGCATGCATCGGGCACTGTTATCCGGGTACTTCAGAGAGGAGCTACAGCAGAGGGTGTGGGGGAGGGGTCTGTCCTGGGAAGGCCCCACAGGGTCCTGCTCGGTTACACCTGGTGCCTGGGCTCAGCAACCTGGGAAGGTGGGGCTGCTCCTGGGTGTGGGGAGCTGCAGGATCCCAGTCCTCTGAAACCCTGCTAAGCCCCCAAGGTGAGATGGGTGTGCAGTGACTGGACGGAGGCGTCTGGCCTGGGAGAGGGGTCCGGGCTGGAAATGTCCCTGGAATCATCGCAGGGAGGGAGAGGAAAGGCAAAGTGGGGGCAGATGGGTCACAGCAGACTAATGCAGGTGACTGCGGTCTTGTTGGAAGCAACTCAGAGCCAGAAAGGAGTGGCCGTCAGGGGCTCAGCTCCATTCTCTTGTTCCTTTGTAAAACCACTGTGTCAGAGTTTGAGACGCCGCCAGGAGACGTCTGGGCCCAGTGCTGCCATGGCTTCATCAAAGGGCCCAGGGGGAACACAGAACCACTGCAGGCCCCGCCCATGTCCTCACTGGGAATGAGTCCCATCGGGGCTCCTGGGCTCACAGACTTCAGGGCACCTCTGTCCTCAGGACTGGTCTTCCTCCTTCCTCTCACCTGCTGGTCAGAGGCCCAGGAACCCCCAACCTGGCTCCACCCCCAGGGCCTGGATTCAGAGGCCCAGGAGCCCCCAACTTGGCTCCACCCCCAGAGCCTGGATTCAGAGGCCCAGGAGCCCCAACCTGGCTCCACCCCCAAGGCCTGGATTCAGTGTCCCAGGAAACCCCAAACTGTCTCCATCCCCAGGGCCTAGATTCTGGGACAGCTTAGGGGTAAGCCAGACCCTCACGCTCCTTTATCTGCTTAGGGGTGAGAATGTCTTAAACGCTGCAGTTGACTGATTACGGAGTGCTGAGTGTTTCCAGCAGGTGTGGATGGAAAGATGGGGTGCGAAGTTCCTATGTCTGCAGGGTCTTCCCGGCGTGAAGATCTGTGTGTTCCCCAGATCCAGGATTACGAGGGCAGAGGCTCTCCCCTTGTGTACCTGTAACTTCGCACTCCCACAGCAAGGAGCCTGGCTCCCACCATCTGCCATTTATCTATGCATTGCTCCTTTCCACACTACATGTGCAGAGGTTTCAGAATTGTTAGCTACTACACCCTGGAAAGAACTTCATAAAACAAAGCCCACTGTATATATACGGGCCATTTTGCCTTTAGCCTACAGATTCCATTCATTTCCAAAGGTAACTTAAGTCAGCAGCTTTTACCCCATCCCCTACAGTGAGTTGTTTCCATATATTTCTAATCGTTAGATTCTGTCACATGACGTATTCCGTCGTGCAACATCCTACACCCTAAATAACTAAATTTGAGTAGATTATGATTGGCCCCTTGGGCTACACACATCTATGGGCTTAGACAAATGCATAGTGACAGGTATCCATCCTAGAGTATCACATGGACTACTTCAAACCCCCCACCCCATGATCTGCTTATCATCTATGTAGCTTTGCCTTTCCCGGGATGTCATCAATGGGGTCATACTGTGTGCAGCCTGCTCAGGCTGGATTTTTCACTTAGCAGTACATGCTGAAGGTTTATCCATGTCTTTCCATAGGTGGATGGTGCATTCCTTTCTGCTGAGTAGTATTCCACTGCATGTGTATGGGAGGAAAAACAATTTTCCCTCTACTTTTCTAGGTTCTTGGTTGAGCCCCCCCCCCCCCGCCCCTGTAATAAAAGACAGATTACCAGGAGAAAAGCAGAAGTTTAATAACATGTATACCTTCTGAATAGAGGGGGGATACCACGGAAAACTGAGTCACTCCCTGAAGTGACCAAAACCATCCACTTCAATACCGTCTTCAGCTAAACACAGAAAAGATGCTGGGGAAGGGGGGAAGGCCGGTTATGGAAGGTTATCATGCAAAGCACAGTAAACAAGGGTATGGCTGTGTGCACATTTAAGTCAGGACTTCCCCATTGAAAAGAGTTACTTAAGATTTAATTATCCTTCTATTTTTGGTGCAAAGAGGGACATACCCTTATAAATGGAGATTTCTCTATTGTAAATGCCCTTCATAAAATGGCAATCTCAGCTTTCTGAGATTTTTTTTTTTTTAATACTTTATTTATTTATTTATTTATTTTGTAGTATGCGGGCCTCTCACTGCTGTGGCCTCTCCCGTTGCGGAGCACAGGCTCCGGACACACAGGCTCAGTGGCCATGGCTCACGGGCCCAGCTGCTCCGCGGCATGTGGGATCTTCCTGGACCGGGGCATGAACCCGCGTCCCCTGCATTGGCAGGCGGATTCTCAACCACTGCGCCACCAGGGAAGCCCTCTGAGATTTTTTTAAAAACAAATTTATTATTTTATTTTTGGCTTCATTGGGTCTTCGTTGTCGCATGTAGGCTTTTCTCTGGGTGTGGCGAGCAGGGGCTACTCTTCATTGCGGCCCGCGGGCACCACATTGTGGTGGATTTTCCTGTCGTGGAGCACAGGCTCTAGGCGTGCAGGCTTCAGTAGTTGTGGTACATGGGCGCAGTAGTTGTGGCACACGGCCTCAGTAGTTGTGGCTCGCGGGCTCTAGAGCGCAGGCTCAGTAGTTGTGGCGCACAGGCTTAGTTGCTCTGCGGCATGTGGGATCTTCCTGGACCGGGCCTCGAACCTGTGTCCCCTGAATCGTCAGGTGGACTCTTACCCACTGAGCCACCAGGGAAGCCCTATTTTTTTAAAGCAGACCAATAACCCTTATGCCAGAGAGACATATTTTGGGGTGGCATATTCTACTCGCCTTGACATGGATGTACCCCAATTTGCTTATGCATTCATCTTTTGAAGGATATCCTGATTTCAAGTTTTTAGCCATTATGGAAGTGCTGCTGTGCATATTTGCATCCTTGTTTGCATTTGGACATAGATTTTCAAAGCAGTTCCCTAAGTACTGGAAGTATGATTGTTGGATCCCAACGTGAGACTTGTTTAGCTTTGGAAAAAACTGCCAAATTGTCTTACAAAGTGGCTGCACAGGCACCACCCCCCAGCTATAGGGAGAGTTCCTTCTGTTCCTCACCCTCTAGCAACTGGTATTGTCATATTTTTGTAGCTTAGCAGTCCCAATTGGTGTGCTATGGTGTCTCATGATTTTAATTTGTAGTTCCCTAACGGTATATGTTGTTGAGCTTGTTTCTGTATGACTTTTACTATCTGTATCTTTTTTCGCCGGATGTCTGTTCAGATCACGCTGTTCATGTTCATGCTGGGAGGAGCCCTGTCTCCTCGGGACCTGCTGGGGCTTTGGCTTCAGGGACACGCGGGGCTGAGTCCACGCTGATGGCCGGGCTTCGGTACAACCCGGGGCCAAGTCCACACTAACGGAAGCCGGCTCTCCTCAGGACCCGCTGGGGCTTCAGCTCTGGGACACTGGGGGGTCCAGTTCAGGCTGAGAGGAGCCTGGTCTCCTCGGGACCTGCCGGGAGGTGCTGCCGCTGAGGGAGAAGGTGAGAAAAAGTGGGGAGAAGGTTCCTGTGCGTGGCTGACCGCTGCGGGTGTCTGTCTTCAGAGGACCCGGGAGAGGAAGGGCTTGATGTGGAAAACTGGGTGTTTGGCCCCTTTTGTGTGGGGTGTAGACAGAGTTCAGTGTTGTTCTTTGGCGAGTGGCGTCTGGTTTTCCCAGCACCGTTTATTGAGGGGCTTGTCCTTTCCCTGGCGTATGTTCTGGGCTCCTTTCTTGTGAATTAACTGATCGCATACCTGTAGGTTGACTCCTGGGCTCTCTGCTCTGCTCCTCTGGCCCGTGTGCCTGTTTCTGTGCCACTGCCACACTTCGTTGGGACTGTAGCTTCGTAATGAAGTGTGAAGTCAGGGAGCGAGAGGCCTCCAGCTCGTTCTCCTGCCTCAGGGTCGCTCTGGCTCTTCTGGGTCCTTCGTGGCTCCACACACAACTTAAGATTGTTTGTTCTGTTTCTATGGAAAATGTCATTGGACTTTGGGTAGGGATTGCATTGAATGTGTACATTAATTTGGCTAGGATGCATATTCTTTTAATTTAAAAAAATTGGGGCCACACCATGTGGCCTGCAGGATGCGGGATCTTAGTTCCCCAACCAGGGATGGAACCCGCGGCCCCTGCAGCGGGAGTGCAGGGTCCCGACCCCTGGGCGGCCAGGGAAGTCCCACCTTAGAATGCATATCTTCACAGTATTCTGTTTACTCATGAGCACGGGGTACCTTTCCATTTATTTTTGTCTGTTCAGTTTCCTTTATCAGTGTCTTCCAGTTTTCAGTGTGCAGGTCCTTCACGTCCTTGGTTCAATCTACTCCTCGTTATCTTTTTGGATGCAGTTGTAAGTGAGATTTTTTAAAAATTCTTTTTCTGATGGTTCCTTATCAGCGTATAGAATCGCAAATGATCTTTGTGCGTTGATTTTTCTTTTTTTGTATCCTGCAGCTTTACTGAATTCATGTTTTAGTTGTAACAGTTTTTTGGCGGTTGAATGTGGAAAACTAGAATTCAGCAATCGGCACCCGAGACATAGTGGCTCCCAGTGTAACCTTCCCACGGTGCCTCCTGTAGTATGTGGACGCCTACAAGGCAGATTAGCATCACCACTGCGGGTGAACTGGATCTGGGTAGGGCTTGGCCTCTATAACAGAGTTTGATGTCTGTGTTTCCGGCGTGGTATGACATGGTGGTTTTGATAAGTACTTTATTTTCTAGTGAATTTCAAGTGTATAAAAAACTTTAAATAGCAGTATAAAGTTTTCCGCTTTCACAAAATACTCCAGTTTACCATTTAAACCATTTTTTAAAGCTTTTAAAAAATTATTTTATTTTAGTTTTTGGCTGTGTCGGGTCTTTGTTGCTTCACGCAGGCTTTCTCTAGTTGCGGCGAGCAGGGGTTACTCTTTGTTGCTGTGTGCAGGCTTCTCATTGCAGTGGCTTCTCTTGTTGTGGAGCACAGGCTCTAGGCGCATGGGTTTCAGTAGTTGTGGCACGAAGGCTCAGTAGCTGTGGCTCGCGGGCTTAGTTGCTCTGCGGCATGCAGGATGTTCCAGGACCAGCGCTTGAACCCGTGTCCCCTGCATTGGCAGGCGGATTCTTAACCACTGTGCCGCGAGGGAAGCCCCATTGAAACCATTTTTAAGTATACAGTTCTGTGGCATTAACTACATTCACATTGTTGTAAAAATATCCTCACCCTCCATCTCCAGAGCTTTATTTTCCCCGTGTGAAATCGGAGCCATTAAACCCTAACTCACCTCAACCCCTGGCAACCTTATTCTACTTTGTCTTTGAATTTGACTTATCTGGATACCTCATACTAGTGGAATCATAGAACGTGCGTCCTTTCTGTGTCTGGCTGGTTTCACTTGGCATGACAACTTCAAGGTTCATTCACGTTGTAGCATGTGTGAGAATTACCTTAGTTTTCAAGGTTGAATCGTATTCCGTTGTGTATATTCTACACTGTACTTGTCCATTCATCTGCTGAAGGATGTGTTCCACCTTTTGGCTGTTGTGAATAATGTTGCTATGAACACGGGGTACAAATGTCTGTTCCAGTCCTCGCTTTCTAATATTTTGGGTGTACACCCTGGAGCGGAATCAAGGGATCATACGTTTTCCATGTTTCTGAGGAGCCACCATACAGTTTTCCACAGCGGCTGTAGAATTTTACTTTATTCCTTTATATGACAGAGTAATGCAGCTTATGGATCTACCTTATTTTGCTTATCCGTTTACCTGCTGATGGACATTGAAATCCTTTCTACCTTGGGCTATTGGGAACAGTGCTGCTATGAATAATTGGTGTACAAGATTTTGTTTGAACGCCTGTTTTCCATTTTGGGGGTATATGTCTAGGAGTGGAGTTGTTGAACCACATGGTAATTATATTTTATATTTTTGAGTAAATGCTAAAGTTTTGAACACATAGACTGCAGCATTGTACGTCTCCACAAGTAACTTTTAAGGGTTCCAGTTTCTCTACATTGTTGCCAGCATTTGTTGTTTTAATTTACATATTCTAAAATTTATATTACAATTTATTTTTACTCTAGCGTGTGTGAAGGGGCACCACACTGGGGTTTTAATTTGCGTTTTCATCATGACTACTGATGCTTGACAGCTTCTCGTGTCCTTGTTGACCATTTGTGTGTCTTGCCTGGAGAGCAGTCCGTGCAAGCCATTTGTCTGTTTCAGAAATGTTACTGTTTGTCTTTTTGTTGTTGAGTTGTAAAAGTCCTGGGTACATTCTAGGTAGAGAGTCTTATCAGATATATAATGTGCCAATATTGTCTTCCATTCTGTGGGCTGTCTTTTAATTTCTGGATAGCCTCTTTTGATGCACAAAGGTTTGTAAATTTGAGGAAACCCAATTTATCTATTTTTTCTTTCATTTCTTATGCTTTACTGTCAAATCTAAAAAAACGTTGCTAAATTCATGGTCAGGAAGATTGAATTCCTTGGTTTCTGTGAGAGTTCATACAGTCATCCCTCGGTACCCACTACGCCAGGCTTTAGGCCTGGGGTTGAGTCCGTGTGAGGGTTCAGGGGTCACGGTTTAGGGTTATGGGTCATTGTTGGAGAGTCATGGTAGAGGGCTGTGGTTAAAGGGTCAGGGATTAGAGTTTAGGGGTCAGGGGCGAGGGTCTAGGGGTCTGGGGCTAGGATTGTTAGGGGGTTACGGTTAGAGGTTAGGGTTCTTAGGGTAAAGGTTAGAGTTAGGTTTCAGCACAATCGGCCCTCATTGCCCGCCCCTCTCCTTCTCTCTGAAGCCTCCAGAATGGATAGGACTTGCCCAGGGTCAGACAGGAGTCAGGGAGCTGAGGTCAATAACTGTTTTTCTGGCCTCCCTCCCCCCCAGTCCTGCGCTCTGAGAGAAGAATGAAATGTCTGTTCTTATCTCGGACTGTTTCTTATCCACCTCGACCTCTGTCAAGGATCGAGGAGCATGTCAGAAGTCAGGCATGGTTTCCTTCGGCCCTCCTACCTGGGGAGGGTGATGCTGGCCCTACTCTGCCTGGGCAGCCCCAGGGCCCAGCGCAGCCCAGACAGGAGGGCGCTCAGTGGACATGTGTGGATTTATACAGGACCGGGTGCAGTGACCTGCCAGCCCCCGGATGCTGCCTTCTTAAGGGCCGGTGGGGCCCTCCTGGAACTGGAGGCATCCTTTGTCCCATCTGAGTGGGCATGAGAGATGATCAAGTCTCAGGCAGGACAGCCCTTGACCTCTGACTCGCCAGGCGGGCATCTGTGGTCCTCTAGTTCAGTCCAGCCTGGGCATTGTCAGGCCCTCATGGACAGTTACGGAGCTGACCATGATGCCGGGCGATTCAAGAGCTACCTGGGCAGTGTAGACCTTCCTATGAGAACTTTCAACTGCCAAGGTGCGTGTGGTTGAGAAAAAGGCCTCCCCCTCACAGCCTCATAGGCTGCCAAGAGAAGTAATAATCCTCTAAACATTGGAGTGTGTCCCTGACACAACACCCATACAGCAGACCGTGGCCCTGCAGTCCTTTGTCCTTTCAGTCGTTAGAAACTTTTGACATACATATTCATTAGGAGTCAAAGATATGGGAGCAACTGGACCTCCAAATGGGAGGTTGACACTGAGACTGCGTTGTCTTGGAGAGCCATATACATCCAAGTGGCCTCTGGAAAGCCTGCCAATTATGGGTTCCATGGCATGGAAGAATTCTTGAGCCTCCCGTTACTTCATGGCACACGAGTTTCCTTACCACCTTAGCATTTGGTTTCTTCCTCTTAGTAAAGGAGAGAGAAGAAACTGGAAAAGGAACAGTATTGTTTTTCAGGGATGGGTAGTTAATATGGCCAGGGAGATGGCATAGCTCAAGGGCTCCCACCTCTCAGGGGCAGGGATGAAGTCTGTGTGTCTTCTGAGGGCACATGGGCTGTTCTGGGCCAGCCTCTGAGATGTGAGGATCTGATGCCCAAGGAAAGAGACTTGCGTTTACCACCACCAATGATCCTGACTTTTCAGCAAGTGAAAGAACTTCTTGCCGTCTTGGGAGGACAGGAAGAGCACTGGATGAGTAGCTGCAGCCCTGACCCTAAGTGAACCCCTTTCTTCCTTTTGTGTCAGATTCTGTGCTGTGCAGTGAGCTGTCATTGACTTAGAATCTGCTGCTTTCTCCAAGCCAGCGTCTGTTCTCAGGCCCAAGTGCCTCAGTTTTCCTTTGGGAATTACATCTCGCCTGCTTCCAGTCCAGGCAGTTCCAGAAGGATGAGCGCGTGTTGCACCAGCTCGAAGATGGGTTTACAGCCCACATCTAGCCAGTCCCATTTTCCATCTCCTGGTGATGGGTCAAGGGTGAGAATGCCACCCAAGCCAGATCAAAGGCATTTAAAGCCATGACTTTCTTGGAATCCAGGAAAAGGAGAAACTCTTTCTCAGAAAAAGGATGGTGAGTGGTTGCCAGCCTAGAACTGCTGTTGGCCCAAGGGCAGTGCGAGAGCCTGTGCCTGTGAATGGGGTCCCCCAAAGGCACTGAGCAGGACAAAGGCGTGGAGAGAAGCAAGGTCACACTGAGACAGTGTGAGCCACGGGACCTGCCAGGTCCAGTCCCATCCTTCAACTTGCCACTTGCAAGTATTAATGCATTTCTACCCTGACGATAAATACTCATTTATTTTACTTCCGTGAGTGTGTCCAGTCGCTGGGGAGAGAACAAGTCCTGGTTGATACATCTGAATCAACAATCCCTGGTCCTTCCTCAGGTGTCCTCACTGGGTAGGCGTGGCTGGGGGAGGTGAAGACCCCGGGTGGGGTCATATACTAGGGGAGCTGCCAGACAGCTCTGTGCCTGCTCCTTCCCTGTCCCGGGAGAGGGAGACCCTGGAACAGTGATAGGATAACCAGTATGGGGGAGAGGTTCCTCGGTGATTCATTGGTCTTTTTGTATTTTCCTTAATTTAGGGTTCATTTTGGTAATGTGGTTTTTTTACAAAGAAATGCCCCATTTCCTGTAGATTTCCAGTTTGTTACAGTAGGTTTTTCTTATTTGATGTTTAATTTTTCCTGTCTAATTTTCTACAGAAACATGACAAATAATGAACAAACATTGATACCTTACTATTAACTGAAGTTCCCATTCATGTTCCCTTTGTTATACCTTTCCTTGTTCCAGGGTCTCATAGGACATGGGGTCATCATGTCTGTTTAGTCTCTTCTGGGCTCTGACAGTTGCTCAGACTCTCCTGGTTTCCATGACCTTGACAGTGTGGAGGAGGACTGGGCAGGTATTTTGTAGACTGCCCTGCACTGGGATTTGCTTGGTGGTTCTGTCGTGGTTCGACTTGGCTTTGAGAAAGCAGATCACAGAGGTGAAGTGACTCCTCTTCACTGTATATCAAGAGGACAGGCTCTTAAGGAAGCTTCTCACTTATATTCTTAACTTTGGTCACCCAGCTGAAGTAGTGTTTGTCAAGTTTTCCCACAGTGAGGTTAATTTTTTCCCCGTGTCCATCCTGTGTGTCTTATTTAGGAGGAAGTCATAATGCAGAGCCCATGCTTGAGGAGAGAGGGGTTAGCTTCACATCCTTGATGGACAGCTGAGTGGCTATATATATGTTGAGAGGCTTTCTGCATAGGAGATTTCTGTTTAACACCATTTATCAAAAACGATGTAATTTATTTTTACCAGTTTGGACCTGTGAATAATTATTGTAAACTTTTGGTTATAATCCAG
The DNA here is from genome assembly GCF_026419965.1 of Kogia breviceps. Classification (NCBI taxonomy): domain Eukaryota; kingdom Metazoa; phylum Chordata; class Mammalia; order Artiodactyla; family Physeteridae; genus Kogia; species Kogia breviceps. The sequence continues at coordinate 61,300 of NW_026711619.1, read as the reverse complement.
CATTACAGTTTTAGACTGCTTAGTTAATTCTTGCTTTGGCTGTTGAGAGCTTTTTCCATTTCCTCCTGTTTTCGTTTTACATAATTTTTCTTTTGTGGGTTTTTAAAATTTTTGGTACCTCTTTACTTTCTGATATTTTAAGGTTATCCTGTTTCTTATATTTACCGTCTCAGTCCTAGCATCAGCCCTTTCTTCAAAGAGCCCTTGTTCTTTTTATTAGAGAATGGTATTAAAAACTTACATGTGGGAGCTAAATGTGCTCAGCTGACAGTACATAGAAATATATGCATGTATCCCAGGCTATGTCTATACACATAATTATAAAGATTTCCATGTGGAACTATGTGTAGGCTAAAGATAGTTTATACTGATATCTCCAACTTGATCTGTTATGACATGGCTACTGTAACCTTCTCCCTTTGTTTGACTGTAACATCCCACTGCAGTGGTAAGAAACCTGGCTTCCACCATTTGTCATTTGTTCAATTAAGCGCTTGTTCCATTCGATTACTGATATGGTAGTTTCAGTACCGTTAGCTACTACCCCTCATGGGAAATAACATAGAGTCCCCTGTGTATGTATGGCACATTTTGTCTTTGGCCTACAGAGTGTGTACATTTCCAAAGTCAACTCAGGGCAGCCCATCTGTCCCGCTACCAACAGTGAGTTTTTTCATACATTTCTGAATCAGTTAGATTCTTTGTTACATTCTGTATTCCAGTCTTTGACGCTCCCATATCCTAAGTAGCTAAGTTTGAATAGATTGTAAATTACTTGTTGGGTTGTAAAAACTCTGTGGGTGTAGACAAATGCATAGTGACAATTATTCACCACTAAAGTATCATGGACTGTTTCAACCACATATTCCGTAAACTGTTTACCGTTGTCAGTCTTGCCTTTTCTAGAATGTCATATAGATGAGGTCGTACCGTGTGTAGCACTTCAGACTGGATTCTTTCACTTAGCAATGTAAGTGTTAGATGCATCTATTTTTTTTTGCACGGGTTGATGGTCCACTCCTTTATATCTCTGAATACTATTGCATTGCACGTATATGAGAGGAAAAATAATTTTCCCTCTACACTTCTATGTTCTTTATTGAGATGTCCCTTGTAATGAAAAAGAGACGAACTGGAGAAAACAATCAGAAGTTTAATATATACCGTGCATACCTCCTGTATACTTGAAAGATACCCAGGAAAACTGAGTCACTCCCCGAAATGGCCCAAGCCATTAGCTTAAATGCTATCTTCTGCTGAGAACGAAAGAAAGATGTTAGGGAATGGAGGAAGCCATTTAAGGGATGTTATTGGTCAAAGCCCAGTAAACAAGAGTATGGTTGTTACACAGATTTACATCCAGGCCTATTTCATTGACAAGTTTTTTTTAACTTTTATTTATTTGGCTGCACCGGGTCTTAGTCGTGGCCTGTGAATCTTTAGTTATGACATGCGGGCTCTTAATTGCAGCATGTGGCATCTAGTTCCCTGGCCAGCGATTAAACCCTGGTCCCCTGCATTGGGAGCATGGAGTCTTAACCATTGGACCAGCAGGGAAGTACCAACAAGCTTTTCTTGATATTTAGACCAAATCCTGGTCCAGAGAGGGACGTACGCTTACAAATGGAGATATCCTTAATAAATGTAAATTTACCTCCTAAAGGGGCATTTTCTACTTGGTTTTGAACGATTCTCCTGGGTCTGCTGTGTCTTAACTTAATCAGTCCCAATAGTCCTTTTGTCAAATGGGCCCATTTTGGGGTGGTGTGTTCTGCTCCCCTTGACGTGGATGTGCCCTAATTTGCTTATGAATTCATCTACGGAAGGCCATCCTGACATCTTTACGTTTTTACTCATTATGAATAGAGCTGCTGTGCATTACTTGATGCTAGTTTCGGTTTGAACACAGTTTTTCAAAGCAGTTGTCTAAATACAAGAGGTACACTTCTTGGATCCTAAGGTGAGACTGTTTAGATTTGGCAAAAAACTGCCAAACTGTCTTCTGAAGTTGGTTGTACATGCATTCCACCAGCATGCTGAGTATATTCTTGTATGCTTTACTGCCTGTTTATCTTCTTGAGCCAGGTGTGTGTTTCAATCTTTACCAAATTTTAATGGCGTTGATGGCATAACTGGAGTACAGATCCTTTATCAGATATGGGTTTTGGAAATAGTTTCTTGCAGTTTGTGGTTTGTCTTCCGTTTTTCTGAATAAGGTCACCAGACTCAAAGTCATGTAGATTATCTTTTTTTCTAGGATTTTTATAGTTTGGTAATTTTAAATTTGTCTATGGGCAATTTTGAGTGAATTTTGTTTTAAGTTGTAAAGTTTGTGTCTACATTCATTTCATTACATATGGTTTGTAATCAATTGCTCCTTAGCCATCTTTTGAGAAGATACAGTGAGATACTTGGCTGCGTTTCAGTTTGGATTTCCAAACTTAGTATATACAGCAGAACAGCCTTCCGGATGAGGCCTCTGGGTTTGTGAGTGCGGCGCTCCCGGCACTTCTCTGACGTCCCACAGGGGGCGCCGGACCCACCTGCATGCCCCTGGGGGCACAGGTGCACCCTGCCCACAGACTTTGCTCCGTGACAAGCAGACAGGAGCTTTGTCTCCTGTCAGGGCTTAGGTTTCTGGACCATGAGGCATTGTCCGCACTGACAGGAGCTGGGTTTTCTCGGGAACCACTGGTGAGGAGACTCCGCAAGAGGAAAAAACGAGCAAGTGTGGAGAATCTTCCTGTGCAGCTGACTGCTGGGTGGGTGGGGTGCGTCTTCAGGGGACTCGGGAGAGAAAGGGTTTTCGTGGAATACTGTACGCTTTTAGTTAGTTTTACGTGCAGTGTAGATGGTGACCAGTGTCGTTCTTTGGAGTCTGGTGTCTAGTTTTCCTGGCACTGTTTGTTGATGGCTTTAGGTAGAATAAACATTTTAATAATAGTATTTTTTTCTGATGCATGAGCATGGAATATTGTTTTCTATTGTGTCTTCAGTTCCTTTATCAATGCTTCATAGTTTTCTGTGTATAGGTCTTTCATGTCCTTGGTTAAATTTATTGCTAAATAGTTCGTACTTTTTGATGGAATTGTAAATGGGATTGTTTTCTTAATTTTTCTTGCTGGTGGTTCATTATTAGTGTATAGAAACAAAACTGATTTTTGTATATTGATTGCATAGTTTGCAACTTTACTGAAATTATTTTTAACATATTTTTTGAAGTAATGTGAAAAATTGCAATACTAAAATCTCACAGTTTCTACTGCACCCCAGGTAATCCACAGGACCCCAAGACATGGTAGCTACTAATATACTCTTCCCACAGTGCCTCTTTATACCATGCAGACTCCTACAAGGGAAATAAGTATCCCAACCTTGGTTGAACTTGGTCTGGGTAAGTGTTGGCCTCTATAACAAAATTTGATATCTGTCTTTTCTGATTTTCTGGCACGATACTGACATGGTTGTCTAGAACAGTAATTTACTTTCCAGTAATTTAAAATGTACAGAAAAGTTGCAATCATGGCAAAAAGTACTCACACTCGCCACTTCACACAAAATGCTCAGTGTGTTTCGCCCAAGGAACCAGCATATACTCCCTAAATGAAGAAATCCTGATGTCCACAGTATAATTTAATACTCAGCCCCACTTCAACTTTCACCTGCTGTCCCAACTGTGTGAAAATGTCTTTTTCCATCCTGATCCAGTTTTCTTTTTCTGGAACCATTACTGAGTTTCCCCCTCATTTGGACAACCTTGATGGATTTGAAGCAGACAAGATGAGTATGGGATCTAGGTGGTCTTTTCTGTATGGCTTTTTTCACTAAGAAGGTTTTTAATGTTCATTTTTGTAACAAATATCAGCACTACACTTTTTTTTCCATTGTCATTAAAAATACAAAACATGACTTTAGCATTTAATTCACTTTACGTATATAGTGTTGTGGTATTAACTACCTTCATATAGTTGCACAAACAAGTTAACTACCACGTGTACCTCCTGTGTGCATGGGAGATACCCAGGAAATTGAGTAACACCCTGAAATGGCCCAAGACATCGCCTTAAGTACCATCTTCATCTAAAAGAAAAAAAAGGAAGGCTATAGTTTTTTCTATCTACATTCATTTGATTGTATACGGTTTCCAATTGATGTTGTATAACTAGTTGTGGAGCAGTCATGGGACAGGTGGCTTCATTTCAGTTTGAATTCCAAATTTAGTGGATTCTGCAGTCTTGCTACAAGGTTTACAAACTACATATTGGATCAGGACATCCCATGGTGTAACTGGTATTCATGGTTCGTTCAACAATTAAAATTCTGTGTGATATGAGTTCGTCGCGGAGTAATCCAGGTTAGTTTCTGTTATACATCTGTCCCAGGATGAAAGGACAAGAGAAATAAGACCTAATTTATAAAAGTGCCTTCAAACTAATTGATACTGAAGTATAGTTGACCTACAATGTCGTGTTAATTTCTGCTGTACAGCAAAGTGATTCGTATATACATATATATATACATATTTTTCATATTCTTTTCCATTATGGTTTATTACAGGCTATTGAATACAGTTCCCTGTGCTGTACAGTAAGACCTTGTCTATCCATCCTCTATATAGTAATTTGCATCTACTAATCCTAAACTCCCGATCCATCCCTCTCCCCTGTCTTCCCCTTGACAACCACAAGTCTGTTTTCTATATTTGTGAGTCGGTTTTTGTTCTGTAGATAGGTTCATTTGGGTCTCATTTTATCATCCACATATAAGAGAGATCATATGGTATTTGTCGTTCTCTGTCTGACTTACTTCACTTTGTATGATCATCTCTAGGTCCATCCATGTAGCTGCAAATGGCATTATTTCATTCTGTTTTATGGCTGAGTAATATTCCATTGCATATATGTACCACATCTTCTACATCCACTCATCTGTTGAGGGACATTCAGGTTGCCTCCACGTCTTGGCTATTGTGAATAGTGCTGCTGTGAATGCTGGGGTGCACGTATCTCTTTGAATTATAGTTTTGTCTGGATATGTGCCCAGGAGCGGGATTGCTGGATCATATGGTAGCTCTATTTTTAGTTTTTGAGGAACCTCCATACTGTTTTCCATAGTGGCTGCATCAAGTTACATTCCCACCAACAGTGTAGGAGGGTTCCCTTTTCTCCATAACCCTTCCAGCATTTATTTGCACACATTTTAATGATGGCCATTCTGACCACTATGAGGTGATAACTCACTGTAGTTTTGATTTGCATTCTCTAATAATTAGCGATGTGGAGCATTTTTTCATGTGCCTATTGGCCATCTGTATGTCTTCTTTGGAGAAATGTCTATTTAGACCTTCTGCCTACTTATTGATTTTTTTTTCCTTTTTTTGAGTTGTATGAGCTGTTTGTATATTTTAGAATCAAACCCTGGTTGGTCACATCATTTGCAGGTATTTTCTCCCACACAGCACATGTTCTGGAACAACTGGATACCCACATGCAGAAGAATAAAGTTGGACCCTTACCTCCCCCCACCCCATATACAAAATCAATGCTAAATGGACCAAAGGCCTAGATGCAAGAACCAAAATTATAAAACTCGTTGAAGAAAACATGAGAGTAAATCTTCATGACCTTGGATTTGGTCATGATTTCTTAGATCTACTGAAAGCCCAAGCAGCAAAAGAAAAAATAGATGAATTGGACTTCCTCAAAATGAAAAACAGTTGTGTATGAAAGGAGCAAGGAATAAGATAATCCACCATCCCAAATGGCACAAGATGTTTGCAAACCATGTATCTGATAAAGGCCTGTAGCCCACCAGCCCAGACCCCAGTGGTCCAGTGGAGCGTCTGCGCGGCCCCTCCCGTCCTCGGCGGTCAGGGGGTTTCAGGCCCACAGCACCCGAGGGGTGGACGCGGGTCATCCTCAGCACCCTCAAGGAGTGAGTGCTGGATGGCTTTGAGCCCAGATGCACTCCCGTTACTGCCCTCAAAGGCTGAAGGCTTCAGCGTGCCTCCAGAAGGACACGGAGTATTTGCAAGTCTTTGAGAACCAAGAGAACAGTCTTCACTTTTCTGGAAAGGGCATCTTATTGTTTCACAGCACGACCAGTTTTCAATCTGGCTCTCAGGGGTGCGCTCCCACCTTCTTGGTTCCTCTGAGAGTGGCCATGGAGGTCTGGCTGTCCCCAGTCCCCACACCAGGTGACAAGGCCAGCGGGGCCAGCTCCTGGGGGTCCTTGGCTTCGGTGGAGACTAACGCAGACTCTCAGCCTGCGATTGAACGTGGATGCCCCTGCTTCTCCCCGTCACCGATTCTCCCCTCCGCCTCTAGCTCTCTTCCTCTTGCTTTTCAGGCTCAGATTTACCTGATGGCCGCCACTCACAGTTCCCGCAGAGCCCAGAGATTTCTTCTCGAAGGAAAGGTTCTGGAAAATCAGAGGGACAAATAAAGGACGCAGCTGATCCCCGCCTTGTGCTGACGCCCAAGAGGGTGAGGAGAGTGAGTGCTTTCTCATTAGAATTGTAAATCCTCCAAGTACTAGATCATTGGGGGGGCATCCGGTGTCTTCCTGCTCTTTGTAATATCATTCCTGAATTTTAATGTGGTAAATAATTTAAATTATGAATATGCTGAGGGGGATAGCCATTAAAAAGAAATAGAGGTAACTCCAAGGGATTTACAGCAAACAAGGGCACAGAACCCTGTGTCCAGACACCGGCGGAGAGATTCCTACCCGGAGCCGCCGTCCCCTGGAGGGCGGAGCGGCCGTGACTCTCCTCCCACAGCTGAGCCGACACAGGCACGTCCCACGTGGGACCGCTGCACCACAGACTCTTAGAGTGGCCGACGGCAGGCGGCTGGCTGGAGACGCGGACGAGAGAAAACTGCGCAGCCACCTGGGACAAGCCCGGGGCGAGGCCTTAGGAAGGGCCGGTGTCAGAGCCGCAGAGGGAACTTGAAGAGAGTTCGGGATGTTAAGGACATCGTCAGAGATGTACTTAGGGACATATTCAGGGCCTTAGTTATGGACGGGACCAGGGCATTATTTAGTGACAGCTTAGACTATAAGGGACAGCGTCAGTGCTTCAGTTAGAGAAAACGTGAGAGCCTTCGTTAGACACAGTTCGGGCTGTTACTTAGGGATATCTTCGGGGCCTTGGAGCCAGCATCGTGGCCATAATTAGAACCAGTGTCAGGGCGTTAGTTAGGGCCAAAACGAGGGTGTTAGTCAGGGAAAGAGTCAGGTCGTTAGTTACAGACAGTGTCAGGGTGTTAGGTAGGGACAGCGGCAAGTCCTTAGTTAAGAAGGGTGTCGGGGCCTCACTTAGGGGCAGCGTCAGGATGTTAGGGAGAGTCAGGACGTTCAAATGTCAGATTCTGAGGTAGAGACAGCATCAGGGCCTTAGTTAGGGCCAGCATCAGAGACTTAGCTAGGGACATATTCAGGGCCTTCGTTATGGACAGGATCAGGGTGATACTGAGGAACACCTAAGGGTATTGGGGACATCTTCAGGGCCTCAGTTAGGGATAGCATCAGGGTGTTAGTTAGGGAAAGAGTCAGGCCATTATTACAGACAGTGTCAGTGCCTTAGGTAGAGAGAGCATCAGGGCTTTAGTTAAGGACAGCGTCAGAGACATACTTAGGGCCATACTCAGGGCCTTCGTTATGGACAGGCTCAGGGCATTATTGAGAGGTACACGAGGCTATTAGGGACAGCATAAGGGTGTTAGGGAAAGAGTCGGCCGTTATTATAGACAGTGCCAGTACCTCAGGTAGAGACATCATCACAGCTTTAGTTAGGAAGAGGGTCAGGGCCTTGGTTAGGGACAGGGTCAGGCCCACAGTGAGGGACATCTAAGGCTATTAGGGACATCGTCAAGGCCTTAGATTGAGCCAGCATCAGGGCTGTAGTGTCGACCAGTGTCAGGACGTTAATGAGGGACCAAACTAGGGTGTTAGTTAGGGAAAGAGGCAGGTCATTGGCTACAGACAGTTCTCGGGCCTCAGGTAGAATCGGCATCAAGGCCTTAGTTAGGTTCAGCATCAGGACGTTAGTTAGGGCCAGTGCTGTCAGGCCCTCAGAGATAACTTGAGGGACTTAGTAAGAGAGAGTTTAGGCCGTTAGTGAGGGACACTTCAGAGACTTTCTCAGGGATATATTCAGGGCCTTAGCGATAGAATCAGGGTATTATTTTGTGACCGCTTAGGCACTAAGGGACAGCATCAAAGGCTAAGTTAGGGAGGGCGTCAGCATCTTGGGGATAGCGTTAGGGGCTTTGTAAGTTATAGCTTAGGCCATTAGATAGGGACAGCGTCAGGGGCTTATTAAGGGCAGTGTCAGAGACTTAATGAGGGACATCTTCAGAGCCTTAGTCACGGACAGGATCAGGTCCATACTTGGGACCAGTGTCAGGCTGTTATTTAGGGGCAGTGTCAGGGCCTTCTTTAGAGACAGCGTCAAGGCCCTTAGTTAGGAAGAGGGTCAGCACCTGAGGACAGTGTCAGAGACTTACTTAAGCACATATTCAGGGCCTTAGTAATGGACAGGATCAGGACCACAGTGAGGGACATCTAAGTCTAGTAGGGACATCGTCAGGGCCTTAGATAGGGTCAGCATCAGGGCTGTAGTTAGGACCAGTGTCAGGCCGTTATTTAGAGACAAAATTAGGATGTTAGTTAAGGAAAAAGTCAGGAAATTAGTTACAGACAGTGTCAGCTTCTCAGGTAGAGACTTCAAGGTCTTAGAGCATCAGCATCTCAGGTCGGAACTGCATCAGGCCATTAGGTAAAGGCAGTGTCAAGGCGTTAATTAAGGAGGGTGTCAGGGCCTCAGAGAAAACCTTGAGGACCTTAGTAAGAGACACTTCAGGCTGTTCATTAGGGACGTAACCGGGGTGTTAGTTATCGGCAGAGTCAGGTTATTAGTGAAAGACAGCTCAGGCAATTAGGCACACCATCAGGGCCTTGGTTAGGGGCAGCGTCAGGGAGTAGTTGGGGAAAAAGTGAGGCCGTTAGGTAAAGACAGACTCGGGGCCTTAGTTAGAGACAATGTCAAGTTCTTCGTTAGGGACACTGTTATGGCCTCAGTTAAAGATAACTTGAGGGTCTTAGTTAGAGATAGTGTCAGAGACTTAGTTATGGACATCTTTAGGGCCTCGGGTAATTTGAGGGCCTTAGTAAGAGACATTTGGGGTCATTAGTAACATCGTCAGGACCTTAGTGCCGTCTTCAGTACATCATTTATGGGCCGCATCAGGGCATTAATGAGAGACAGCTCATGTTCTTAGGGACCGTGTCAGGGCCTTAGTTAGGGACTGCATCAGGGCCTTTGTTAGGGAAAGAGTGAGGCCATTAGTTAAAGACAGACTCAGGGCCTTAGTTAGAGACAGCCTCAGTCCTTAATTAGGGAGAGTGTCAGGGCCTCAGTTCTTTAACTGATAGTGTCAGTTTCAGGACCTTGGGCCTTTGTTAAGGACAGCTTCCAGGTCTCAGGGACAGGGTCATGGCCTCAGGACTAATTTCAGGGCCTTAGTTAGGGACAGCATCAGGGATTTATTTAGCATAAGAGGCTCGACATTAGTTAAAGACAAGGTTAGGTTAAGGTCTAGTGATAGCGTCAGGAAATGACCTAGGGATAGTGTCAAGACCATAGCTACTTAGAGCATCAGTGCTTAATTTAGGACCAGTGTCAGAGCTTCAGGTAGGGACAGCGTCAGAGCCTGACTTGGGGAGAGCGACAGGGCCTGAGTGAGGCCTAGAGTCAGGCCCTTAGCTAGGGGCAGTGTCAGAGAATGACTTAGGAGCACCATAAGGGCCTCAGTAGGAACAGCCTAAGGGGTTTGTTAAAGACATTATCAGGGCCTCTGTTAGAGACAGCGTCAGGGCCTCACTTAGGGACAGCGTCAAGGCTTACTTAGAGACAGTTTCAGGACCTTAGTAAGAGATGGGTCAGGATATAAGCTCAGGATACTGTCAGGACTTTAGATATTGATGGCAGCAGGGCCTTAGTTAGACACAGTGTCAGGGCCTGTGTTAGGATTAGCATCTGGTTCTCTGTTAGGTACAGTGTCAGGGCCTGAGTTAGGAACAGTGTCAGTGTGGGATTTAGGACGAGCATCTAGGCCTTAGTTAGGGACAGTGCCACGGCCTTGGGGCTAAATTCAGGGCCTGAGGGATTCACAGCATAAAGGCTTCAGTTAGTATAAGAGGCAGGACATTTGCTAGGGACAGGGTTAGGGTTAGGGATCGTGTCAGGAAATGACCTAGCGATAGTGTCAAGACCTTAGTCACTGAGAGTATCAGGGCCTTATTTAGGACCAGTGTCAGGGCTTCAGGTAGGGACAGCATCAGAGCCTGACTTAGGGAGAGCGACAGGGCCTGAGTGAGACGTAGCATCAGGCCCTTAGCTGGGGACACTGTCTGAGCATGACATAGGAGCAGCATCAGGGCTTTTGTTGCATCAGCATTAGGGTCTTAGTTAAAGACATGGTCAGGGCCTGAGTTAGGCACAGCATCAAGGCCTCAGTTAGGCATAGCTTCAGGGCCTGAGTTAGGCACAGCCTCACGTCTTCACGTAGGGACAGCGACAGGGCTTTCTTAGGGACAGTGTCAGGACCTTGGTTAGAAATGGTTCAGGATATTAGCTCAGCATAGTGTCCGGATTTTAGTTATTGCCGTCAGCAAGGCCTATATTAGGGACAGATTTCAGGCCGTAGTTAGAGTGTGTCAGGGTTTTAGTTAGAGCTAGTCAGGGCCTTAGTTGGGGAGAGCATTAGGGCTTCAGGGAGTATAAGAGGCAGAACATTAGCTCGGGACAGAGTCAGCTTCCAGGCGAGGCGTAGTGTCAGGAAGTGAGCTACAGATAGCGTGAAGACCTTAGTTATTGAGAGCGTCAAGGCCTTAGTTAGGGAGAGCATTACGGCTTCAGGGAGTATAAGAGGCAGAACATTAGCTCGGGACAGAGGCAGCTTCAAGCCGAGGGGTAGTGTCAGGAAGTGAGCTACGGATAGTGTGAAGACCTTAGTTATTGAGAGCGTCACGGCCTTACTTAGGACCAGAGTCAGAGCCTTAATCAGGACCAGTGTCAGGGCTGATGTAGGGATAGTGTCAGAGCCTAACTAAGGTGCGGCAATAGGGCCTAAGTGAGGCCTATCTTTAGGGCCTGAGTTAGGGACAGTGTCAGGGCATGATTTAGGATTAGTATAAGGGCGTCTGTAGGATCAACGTTAGGGTCTTCTTTAAAGACATTCTCATGGCCTCTGTTAGGGACAGCCTCAGGGCCTCACTTAGGGACAGCGTCAGGGCTTACGTTGGGACAGTTTCAGGACCTTGGTAAGACATGGGTGAAGATATTGGCTCAGGATAATGTCAGGACTTTAGATATTGACGGCAGCAGGGCCCCAGAGACAGTGTCAGGGCATGACCTAGGACAAGCATCAGAGCCTTTGTTAGGTACTGAGTTAGGTTGTAGTGTCGGGGCCTGAGTTAGGACCTCCAGGCCTCAGTTAGGGACAGGGTCATGGCCTCGGGACTAATTTCAGGGCCTTAGTTAGGGACAGCGACAGGGATTTATTTAGTATAAGAGGCTAGACATTAGTTAAACACAAGGTTAGGTTAAGGTCTAGGAATAGTGTCAGGACATGAACTAGGGATAGTGCCAAGACCTTAGTTACTTAGAGCATCAGGACCTAATTTAGGACCAGTGTCAGGGCTTGAGGTAGGGACAGCGTCAGAGCCAGACTTAAGGAGAGTGACAGAGCTCGAGTGAGGCCTAGTGTCAGGTCCTTAGCTAGGGATACTATCAGGGCATGACTTAGGAGCAGCATAAGGGCCTCATTAGGATCAGCCTCAGGAGCTTTGCTAAAGCCATTATCAGGGCCTGAGTTAGGCACAGCCTCAGGTCTTCACGTCGGGATAGCAACAGGGCTTTCTTAGGGACAGTGTCAGGACCTTGGTTAGAAATGGGTCAGGATATTAGCTCAGCATAGTGTCTGGATTTTTGTTTTTGCTGGTAGCAGGGCCTGTATTAGGGACAGATGCTGGACCTTAGTTAGAGACAGTGTCAGGGCTTGAGTTAGGATTAGCATCAGAACCTTTGTTAGGTACAGTGTCAGGGAGTGAGTTAGGAGTAGTGTCAGTGCCTTAGTTAGGGAGAGTGTCAGGGTCTGAGTTAGGAACAGTGTCAGGGCCTTAGTTAGGCTAGAGATTCCAGGACCTTCCCTGAGTTCCAAAGGGCAGGTTCGAACAGTTGCTCATCAGGGAAAGGAGGAGATGCAGAGACGAGAGAGAAACCATCAAGAAGCAATAGTGCAGCCTTGGGCCAGGATCCTGGTTTTCCCTCAAGGGATACAGGTAAGAGTATCTTTGGGCTCTTTACCAACCTAAAACCCCCACAAAATAGAAGATTTTAGTCTTCTTCATTCCAGAGAAGCTCATCAAGAGACCATCTGAGGCCAGATTAAAGTGAGTTAAGGCCCTGTACACACACTAATCCTTAAGATCAACTGTTTCCTTAAACCATTGCTGTAAACCTCCTCACCAGATCCTCCTGCATTGGGACACATGGTTTTTGAGGGCACGAGTTTTCTGTGTCCCCCTTTGGCTGCCAAAGCAGTAAAGCTATTCTTTTCTACTTCCTGCAAACCCCTCTCTCTGAGATTCGATTTGGCACTGGTGCACAGAGGTCGAGTTTTCGACATTACATTTAGTACCCAATGTGGGCCTGACTTGGGGATGTCCCCTGTAGGTACCCTGACTTGATCGGACACTGAGATTTTCTCCACACCAGCCTCTTCCGAGAGAGTGTAGAGTTGCAGAATTCCTTTAGAGGTCAGACCACCTGGGACCCTTGCCTGGAAAGGCCGAGCCCCAGTCATCCCAGCAGTTAGAACTCTGGGGCAGGAGTAGATGGTGGAAGAGGAACCACCCTAGCAGCTGCTGAGGCTGTCTTTGCCTTGAGGACATTCCTCTCTTCCTCCTGCCTGGAGTGCCCCAAATGTCCTACTTCAAGGGACTATTTTGGGGAACCAGAAAAATAGCATTTGGGATGTTGCAGCAACTCAGCCAGCATGGGGTAACACTCTGGCATGCAGTCTGAGGTCCTTTTAGCCCGGTACATTTGGGGGAACCTCGGTTCCCATTTGGGTGACTTTTCATTCCAGGAAATCTCATTTGGGAGGTGCACCACTTGAACAGAGGTCACAGGCTAAGTTGAGACTTGGAAGCTGATTTGAGCCTTGTGCTGTTTGGTTTTTGGTTTCTCTTTGGTTTCTGGTTCCTTTGGTTTGAGGCTTCGGTTGGTGTTTAGGATTTTGTTTTGTTCTTAGTCTGTGTGTGAGTGTTCTATAGTTCAAACATAAGAAGTGCTTCTTCTTCAGTTCCATCTGCTAGCCAATGGGCAAAATCCTGGCATACAGGTCAACCTATAGTTGTAAACCTAAGACTATGAAAAGAATGAAATTCTATTGTAATTTTGTCTGGCCAATGTATGGATACATTCTTGAAGAACGAGGAAAGGTGGTCTTTGAATGGTAGCCTAAATGACTATACTATCCTTCAGCAAGAGTTATTTTGTCACAGGAAGAGAAAGACAAAAGAAGTTCCATATGTTCAAGCATTTATGAAGCTATGTAATAAAGAAAGTGAGCAGCTAGGTAACAGGCTGATGGTACAAAGAGAAAAGAAAGTCACTTTGTACTAGAGCTGGTGGTTTCTGAATGCAGAAAATAATAAGGGGCAACATAAGATGGATACAGAAGGTGATGAACATTTGTGAAAAGGGAACATTGAGAAAAGAGTTGTGCATGACCAGGATTTTCTAAGATGGATTTTGTTGGAAGTGGGTTAGGCCAAGCCTGGATTTGGTTTCTCCCTCCAAAGTTTTCTTGGAATGCTGCTTTTGATTGCAAAGAGCTTGTGAGTTCCTTTGCCTCTGTCTGTGATCTCTATTTTTGTTTGAAATCTCTTTGCTTTGGTTCAGTGAATAAGTGTTGTTTGGCCAATTCTAACAGTTTTTTTAATCTCCAGCTAACTTTGAGATGCTTTAGAAGGCCCTTGAGCCATCTCAGAGAGAAATGTTTGATTAGTATGTTAAATTACATGGAATTCCTAAAAATCTAGTATGTCCTGGTAAAATTTTTTCACTCATAATTCTATATATTTTAAAATGTTGTATGTAGCAGCAATCATGGCTTCTTTTGTCATTTACATTGTGATCAAATGTTTAACCATGAATTTTAAGTCCTTATGTGTTTTATAGATAGTTGCTGTTGTGCTCTAGCACTTTGCAAAAGTGCTCCATCTTCAAGAAGATCTATGTGAAGGACCTTTTGGCAAGCACAGGTCTCTGATAAGTTTCATATCATAATGCCAAACTGGGTAAGAAATGAAAAATCTTAATGTAGAATCGGATGGCTTCATAAAAAGTTAATGAAAGGATTGGTTACTGAGTCAACTGGTGAGTATGGTTATAATGTATTTGGTTTTTTGTTACTGGCTTTGATCTGTGTTTTCCAGACACAGGGAAGTCCTTGCGCTCAAGCTACTTAGGACTTGGAGCAATTGGATAAATGACACCTCTGTACTGAAGTGTGTATTTATGAAGGTTACTGTGTTGGCTTCATTTTGCCCTGATGTTTAAGAGGAAAGGAAAACTATCTAGTGAAATGATCAGAATGTACTTACTCATGATGTTTCACTGTTTGCTTTAGGTCTACTGCTAAAAGCACATGTACAATGCTTGTGTGACAATTGGGTATGAATAATAAAATGTATGGCCTATATAAAGCGTTTTCTCATTAACATACCTCTGAGCATGTTCACGATAGCTGATCAGTATTCCCCCAATGTGGATTAACTAGGCAAATATAAAGGAGGCCTAGCACTGAGGGACATGGTCTACACATGGGCCAAACAGCTGAATCATTCTGACACTGATGGATTGACATTTTGATCACCAATGCTTTCTATTGAAAGACTTGTAATGAAAAGGGAAAAAAACTCTTCACGTATTGAGGTGTGAGGAAGTCACTCTGGCTTATACCTGGTTTAACTTAAATTTTACTGACCAAAGTGGCCTGTTTTATGGTCTTTTGGATACGAATTGTACATCTGCTTTGGCATTGAGGACGGGAATGCATTTGACAGTCAAAAAGGAGTAACTAGGGTTCAGACACCCAAGATAAACCTAAGTGACCATTGTAGATGTGATTTAGATGCATTCCTGTAATTTTTGTTTTGTTTTCTTTTTAAGTTTTTTTTTTTTTGATGTGGACCATTTTGTAATTCTATTGAATTTATTACAATATTGTTTCTGTTTCATGTTTTGGTTTTTTGGCTGTGAGGCATGTGGGATCTTAGCACCCTGCCCAGGGATCCAACCGGCAACCCCTGCATTGGAAGGTGAAGTCTTAAACACTGAACGGCCAGGTAAGTCCCCACATTCCTGTATTGTTGAAATTCAATTTCTTAGCTATATCACACTCAGGATGCCACTAGCCATTCTCAAAATAATGTCTGCTGATAGCTGCAACCATACGTTTTCAAGGAATCCTCTCTTAACTATTAAATTCCAAACAATGATGTTAGATCAGATACTAATAGAAAGAAGAGAAATATGTGTAGTGGTCATTAGCGACTGTTATGGATACATCAATACTACGTCAGAAGTTAAAACCTACTTAGGTAGAATTAGACAACTGGCTACGAAGTCTCTCAGTGTCAGTGTCAGTTCCAGACCAGCTTTCAGAATTACGCTCCTGAAATCCTAAGAGAATGAGATCTTTTTAATATTAATTTTACAGTTGTTAATGCCTCCTATTTTAACTGGATTGGTTGCACAAAAATGGTGAAAAAAGGGACTAAGGTCTTAATTGTACGAGTCTCACGAACAGGACTTACGGTTAGGCTTAGCGCCGGGAGAGGGTTAGGGAAAGATTGGGGTACAGATACGTGCTAGGGGGAGTGTACGGGCCAGGGTATGGGTTATCGTTAGGGTAGGCCTCAGGCTTCAGGCTGCGGGTGAGGTCCCGTGGTCAGGGTCTGGGCTGGAGCTAGGGATAGGGATGGGCCCCCGGTGAGGTTGAGGGTCGAGATCGGGGTGCAGATGCGTGTTAGGGGGCGTGTGCGTCGTAGGGCGCGGCATACCGTGAGGCTAGGCCTCAGGCTTCAGGCCTGGCGGCCCGGGGAAGGGCTGGAGCTAGGGTTAGGGTTAGGCCCCCGGTGAGGCTGAGGCTCGAGATCGGGGTACGGACACGTGTGAGGGGGCATGTGCGGCTCAGGGCGCAGCATACCGTGAGGCTGGCCTCAGGCTTCAGGCCTTGCGGCCCGGCGAATGGCTGGAGCTAGGGTTAGGGTTAGGCCCCCGGTGAGGCTGAGGCTCGAGATCGGGGTAGGGACTCTTGTGAGGGGGCGTGTGCGGTGCAGGGCACAGCATACCGTGAGGCTACGCCTCAGGCTTCAGGCCTGGCGGCCCGGCGAAGGACTGGAGCTAGGGTTAGGGTTAGGGTTAGGCCCCCGGTGAGGCTGAGGCTCGAGATCGGGGTACGGACACGTGTGAGGGGGCGTGTGCGGCGCAGGGCTCGGCATACCGTGAGGCTAGGCCTCAGGCTTCAGGCCTGGCGGCCCGGCGAAGGGCCGGAGCTAATGTTAGGTTTCGGCCCCCGGTGAGGCTGAGGCTCGAGGTCGGGGTACGGACACGTGTGGGGGGGCGTGTGCGGCGTAGGGCGCGACATGCCGTGAGGCTAGGCCTCAGGCTTGAGGCCTGGAGGCCCGGCGAAGGGCCGGAGCTAGGGTTAGGGTTAGGCCCCCGGTGAGGCTGAGGCTCGAGGTCGGGGTACGGACACGTGTGGGTGGGCGTGTGCGGCGTAGGGCGCGGCATGCCGTGAGGCTTGGCCTCAGGCTTCAGGCCTGGCGGCCCGGCGAAGGGCCGGAGCTAGGGTTAGGGTTAGGCCCCCGGTGAGGCTGAGGCTCGAGGTCGGGGTACGGACACGTGAGGGGGGGCGTGTGCGGCGTAGGGCGCGGCATGCCGTGAGGCTAGGCCTCAGGCTTCAGGCCTGGCGGCCCGGCGAAGGGCCGGAGCTAGGGTTAGGGTTAGGCCCCCTGTGAGGCTGAGGCTCGAGGTCGGGGTACGGACACGTGTGGGGGGGCGTGTGCGGCGTAGGGCGCGGCATGCCGTGAGGCTAGGCCTCAGGCTTGAGGCCTGGCGGCCCGGCGAAGAGCCGGAGCTAGGGTTAGGGTTAGGCCCCCGGTGAGGCTGAGGCTCGAGGTCGGGGTACGGACACGTGTGGGGGGGTGTGTGCGGCGTAGGGCACGGCATGCCGTGAGGCTAGGCCTCAGGCTTCAGGCCTGGCGGCCCGGCGAAGGGCCGGAGCTAGGGTTAGGGTTAGGCCCCCGGTGAGGCTGAGGCTCGAGGTCGGGGTACGGACACGTGTGGGGGGGCGTGTGCGGCCTCAGGCGCGGCATGCCGTGAGGCTAGGCCTCAGGCTTCAGGCCTGGCGACCCGGCGAAGGGCCGGAGCTAGGGTTAGGGTTAGGCCCCCGGTGAGGCTGAGGCTCGAGGTCGGGGTACGGACACGTGTGGGGGGGCGTGTGCGGCGTAGGGCGCGGCATGCCGTGAGGCTAGGCCTCAGGCTTCAGGCCTGGCGGCCCGGCGAAGGGCCGGAGCTAGGGTTAGGGTTAGGCCCCCGGTGAGGCTGAGGCTCGAGGTCGGGGTACGGACACGTGTGGGGGGGCGTGTGCGGCGTAGGGCGCGGCATGCCGTGAGGCTAGGCCTCAGGCTTGAGTCCTGGCGGCCCGGAGAAGGGCCGGAGCTAGGGTTAGGGTTAGGCCCCCGGTGAGGCTGAGGCTCGAGGTCGGGGTACGGACACGTGTGGGGGGGCGTGTGCGGCGTAGGGCGCGGCATGCCGTGAGGCTAGGCCTCAGGCTTCAGGCCTGGCGGCCCGGCGAAGGGCCGGAGCTAGGGTTAGGGTTAGGCCCCCGGTGAGGCTGAGGCTCGAGGTCGGGGTACGGACACGTGTGGGGGGGCGTGTGCGGCGTAGGGCGCGGCATGCCGTGAGGCTAGGCCTCAGGCTTGAGGCCTGGCGGCCCGGCGAAGGGCCGGAGCTAGGGTTAGGGTTAGGCCCCCGGTGAGGCTGAGGCTCGAGGTCGGGATACGGACACGTGTGGGGGGGCATGTGCGGCGTAGGGCACGGCATGCCGTAAGGCTAGGCCTCAGGCTTCAGGCCTGACGGCCCGGCGAAGGGCCGGAGCTAGGGTTAGGGTTAGGCCCCCGGTGAGGCTGAGGCTCGAGTTCGGGGTACGGACACGTGTGGGGGGGCGTGTGCGGCGTAGGGCGCGGCATGCCGTGAGGCTAGGCCTCAGGCTTGAGGCCTGGCGGCCCGGCGAAGGGCCGGAGCTAGGGTTAGGGTTAGGCCCCCGGTGAGGCTGAGGCTCGAGTTCGGGGTACGGACACGTGTGGGGGGGCGTGTGCGGCGTAGGGCGCGGCATGCCGTGAGGCTAGGCCTCAGGCTTGAGTCCTGGCGGCCCGGAGAAGGGCCGGAGCTAGGGTTAGGGTTAGGCCCCCGGTGAGGCTGAGGCTCGAGGTCGGGGTACGGACACGTGTGGGGGGGCGTGTGCGGCGTAGGGCGCGGCATGCCGTGAGGCTAGGCCTCAGGATTCAGGCCTGGCGGCCCGGAGAATGGCCGGAGCTAGGGTTAGGGTTAGGCCCCCGGTGAGGCTGAGGCTCGAGGTCGGGGTACGGACACGTGTGGGGGGGCGTGTGCGGCGTAGGGCGCGGCATGCCGTGAGGCTAGGCCTCAGGCTTCAGGCCTGGCGGCCCGGCGAAGGGCCGGAGCTAGGGTTAGGGTTAGGCCCCCGGTGAGGCTGAGGCTCGAGGTCGGGGTACGGACACGTGTGGGGGGGCATGTGCGGCGTAGGGCACGGCATGCCGTGAGGCTAGGCCTCAGGCTTCAGGCCTGACGGCCCGGCGAAGGGCCGGAGCTAGGGTTAGGGTTAGGCCCCCGGTGAGGCTGAGGCTCGAGTTCGGGGTACGGACACGTGTGGGGGGGTGTGTGCGGCATAGGGCGCGGCATGCCGTGAGGCTAGGCCTCAGGCTTGAGGCCTGGCGGCCCGGCGAAGGGCCGGAGCTAGGGTTAGGGTTAGGCCCCCGGTGAGGCTGAGGCTCGAGGTCGGAGTACGGACACGTGTGGGGGGGCGTGTGCGGCGTAGGGCGCGGCATGCCGTGAGGCTAGGCCTCAGGCTTGAGTCCTGGCGGCCCGGAGAAGGGCCGGAGCTAGGGTTAGGGTTAGGCCCCCGGTGAGGCTGAGGCTCGAGGTCGGGGTACGGACACGTGTGGGGGGGCGTGTGCGGCGTAGGGCGCGGCATGCCGTGAGGCTAGGCCTCAGGCTTCAGGCCTGGCGGCCCGGCGAAGGGCCGGAGCTAGGGTTAGGGTTAGGCCCCCGGTGAGGCTGAGGCTCGAGGTCGGGGTACGGACACGTGTGGGGGGGCGTGTGCGGCGTAGGGCGCGGCATGCCGTGAGGCTAGGCCTCAGGCTTCAGGCCTGGCGGCCCGGCGAAGGGCCGGAGCTAGGGTTAGGGTTAGGCCCCCGGTGAGGCTGAGGCTCGAGTTCGGGGTACGGACACGTGTGGGGGGGTGTGTGCGGCCTAGGGCGCGGCATGCCGTGAGGCTAGGCCTCAGGCTTGAGGCCTGGCGGCCCGGCGAAGGGCCGGAGCTAGGGTTAGGGTTAGGCCCCCGGTGAGGCTGAGGCTCGAGGTCGGAGTACGGACACGTGTGGGGGGGCGTGTGCGGCGTAGGGCGCGGCATGCCGTGAGGCTAGGCCTCAGGCTTGAGGCCTGGCGGCCCGGCGAATGGCCGGAGCTAGGGTTAGGATTAGGCCCCTGGTGAGGCTGAGGCTCGAGGTCGGGGTACGGACACGTGTGGGGGGGCGTGTGCGGCCTCAGGCGCGGCACGCCGTGAGGCTAGGCCTCAGGCTTCAGGCCTGGCGGCCCGGCGAAGGGCCGGAGCTAGGGTTAGGGTTAGGCCCCCGGTGAGGCTGAGGCTCGAGGTCGGGGTACGGACACGTGTGGGGGGGTGTGTGCGGCGTAGGGCGCGGCATGCCGTGAGGCTAGTCCTCAGGCTTCAGGCCTGGCGGCCCAGCGAAAGGCCGGAGCTAGGGTTAGGGTTAGGCCCCCGGTGAGGCTGAGGCTCGAGGTCGGGGTACGGACACGTGTGGGGGGGCGTGTGCGGCGTAGAGCGCAGCATGCCGTGAGGCTAGGCCTCAGGCTTGAGGCCTGGCGGCCCGGCGAAGGGCCGGAGCTAGGGTTAGGGTTAGGCCCCCGGTGTGGCTGAGGCTCGAGGTCGGGGTACGGACACGTGTGGGGGGGCGTGTGCGGCGTAGGGCGCGGCATGCCGTGAGGCTAGGCCTCAGGCTTCAGGCCTGGCGGCCCGGCGAACGGCCGGAGCTAGGGTTAGGGTTAGGCCCCCCGTGAGGCTGAGGCTCGAGGTCGGGGTACGGACACGTGTGGGGGGGCGTGTGCGGCGTAGGGCGCGGCATGCCGTGAGGCTAGGCCTCAGGCTTCAGGCCTGGCGGCCCGGCGAACGGCCTTAGCTAGGGTTAGGGTTAGGCCCCCCGTGAGGCTGAGGCTCGAGGTCGGGGTACGGACACGTGTGGGGGGGCGTGTGCGGCGTAGGGCGCGGCATGCCGTGAGGCTAGGCCTCAGGCTTCAGGCCTGGCGGCCCGGCGAAGGGCCGGAGCTAGGGTTAGGGTTAGGCCCCCCGTGAGGCTGAGGCTCGAGGTCGGGGTACGGACACGTGTGGGGGGGCGTGTGCGGCGTAGGGCGCGGCATGCCGTGAGGCTAGGCCTCAGGCTTCAGGCCTGGCGGCCCGGCGAACGGCCGGAGCTAGGGTTAGGGTTAGGCCCCCCGTGAGGCTGAGGCTCGAGGTCGGGGTACGGACACGTGTGGGGGGGCGTGTGCGGTGTAGGGCGCGGCATGCCGTGAGGCTAGGCCTCAGGCTTCAGGCCTGGCGGCCCGGCGAACGGCCGGAGCTAGGGTTAGGGTTAGGCCCCCCGTGAGGCTGAGGCTCGAGGTCGGGGTACGGACACGTGTGGGGGGGCGTGTGCGGCGTAGGGCGCGGCATGCCGTGAGGCTAGGCCTCAGGCTTCAGGCCTGGCGGCCCGGCGAACGGCCAGAGCTAGGGTTAGGTTTAGGCCCCCCGTGAGGCTGAGGCTCGAGTTCGGGGTACGGACACGTGTGGGGGGGCGTGTGCGGCGTAGGGCGCGGCATGCCGTGAGGCTAGGCCTCAGGCTTCAGGCCTGGCGGCCCGGCGAACGGCCGGAGCTAGGGTTAGGGTTAGGCCCCCCGTGAGGCTGAGGCTCGAGGTCGGGGTACGGACACGTGTGGGGGGGCGTGTGCGGCGTAGGGCGCGGCATGCCGTGAGGCTAGGCCTCAGGCTTCAGGCCTGGCGGCCCGGCGAAGGGCCGGAGCTAGGGTTAGGGTTAGGCCCCCGGTGAGGCTGAGGCTCGAGGTCGGGGTACGGACACGTGTGGGGGGGCGTGTGCGGCGTAGGGCGCGGCATGCCGTGAGGCTAGGCCTCAGGCTTCAGGCCTGGCGGCCCGGCGAAGGGCCGGAGCTAGGGTTAGGGTTAGGCCCCCGGTGAGGCTGAGGCTCGAGGTCGGGGTACGGACACGTGTGGGGGGGCGTGTGCGGCGTAGGGCGCGGCATGCCGTGAGGCTAGGCCTCAGGCTTGAGGCCTGGCGGCCCGGCGAAGGGCCGGAGCTAGGGTTAGGGTTAGGCCCCCGGTGAGGCTGAGGCTCGAGGTCGGGGTACGGACACGTGTGGGGGGGCATGTGCGGCGTAGGGCACGGCATGCCGTGAGGCTAGGCCTCAGGCTTCAGGCCTGACGGCCCGGCGAAGGGCCGGAGCTAGGGTTAGGGTTAGGCCCCCGGTGAGGCTGAGGCTCGAGTTCGGGGTACGGACACGTGTGGGGGGGTGTGTGCGGCGTAGGGCGCGGCATGCCGTGAGGCTAGGCCTCAGGCTTGAGGCCTGGCGGCCCGGCGAAGGGCCGGAGCTAGGGTTAGGGTTAGGCCCCCGGTGAGGCTGAGGCTCGAGGTCGGAGTACGGACACGTGTGGGGGGGCGTGTGCGGCGTAGGGCGCGGCATGCCGTGAGGCTAGGCCTCAGGCTTGAGTCCTGGCGGCCCGGAGAAGGGCCGGAGCTAGGGTTAGGGTTAGGCCCCCGGTGAGGCTGAGGCTCGAGGTCGGGGTACGGACACGTGTGGGGGGGCGTGTGCGGCGTAGGGCGCGGCATGCCGTGAGGCTAGGCCTCAGGCTTCAGGCCTGGCGGCCCGGCGAAGGGCCGGAGCTAGGGTTAGGGTTAGGCCCCCGGTGAGGCTGAGGCTCGAGGTCGGGGTACGGACACGTGTGGGGGGGCGTGTGCGGCGTAGGGCGCGGCATGCCGTGAGGCTAGGCCTCAGGCTTGAGGCCTGGCGGCCCGGCGAAGGGCCGGAGCTAGGGTTAGGGTTAGGCCCCCGGTGAGGCTGAGGCTCGAGGTCGGAGTACGGACACGTGTGGGGGGGCGTGTGCGGCGTAGGGCGCGGCATGCCGTGAGGCTAGGCCTCAGGCTTGAGGCCTGGCGGCCCGGCGAATGGCCGGAGCTAGGGTTAGGATTAGGCCCCTGGTGAGGCTGAGGCTCGAGGTCGGGGTACGGACACGTGTGGGGGGGCGTGTGCGGCCTCAGGCGCGGCACGCCGTGAGGCTAGGCCTCAGGCTTCAGGCCTGGCGGCCCGGCGAAGGGCCGGAGCTAGGGTTAGGGTTAGGCCCCCGGTGAGGCTGAGGCTCGAGGTCGGGGTACGGACACGTGTGGGGGGGTGTGTGCGGCGTAGGGCGCGGCATGCCGTGAGGCTAGGCCTCAGGCTTCAGGCCTGGCGGCCCAGCGAAAGGCCGGAGCTAGGGTTAGGGTTAGGCCCCCGGTGAGGCTGAGGCTCGAGGTCGGGGTACGGACACGTGTGGGGGGGCGTGAGCGGCGTAGAGCGCGGCAGGCCGTGAGGCTAGGCCTCAGGCTTGAGGCCTGGCGGCCCGGCGAAGGGCCGGAGCTAGGGTTAGGGTTAGGCCCCTGGTGAGGCTGAGGCTCGAGGTCGGGATACGGACACGTGTGGGGGGGCGTGTGCGGCGTAGGGCGCGGCATGCCGTGAGGCTAGGCCTCAGGCTTGAGGCCTGGATGCCCGGCGAAGGGCCGGAGCTAGGGTTAGGGTTAGGCCCCCGGTGAGGCTGAGGCTCGAGGTCGGGGTACGGACACGTGTGGGGGGTCGTGTGCGGCGTAGGGCGCGGCATGCCGTGAGGCTGGGCCTCAGGCTTCAGGCCTGGCGGCCCCGCGAAGGGCCGGAGCTAGGGTTAGGGTTAGGCCCCCGGTGAGGCTGAGGCTCGAGGTCGGGGTACGGACACGTGTGGGGGGGCGTGTGCGGCGTAGGGCGCGGCATGCCGTGAGGCTAGGCCTCAGGCTTGAGGCCTGGCGGCCCGGCGAAGGGCCGGAGCTAGGGTTAGGGTTAGGCCCCCGGTGAGGCTGAGGCTCGAGGTCGGGGTACGGACACCTGTGGGGGGGCGTGTGCGGCGTAGGGTGCGGCATGCCGTGAGGCTAGGCCTCAGGCTTGAGGCCTGGCGGCCCGGCGAAGGGCCGGAGCTAGGGTTAGGGTTAGGCCCCCGGTGAGGCTGAGGCTCGAGGTCGGGGTACGGACACGTGTGGGGGGGCGTGTGCGGCGTAGGGCGCGGCATGCCGTGAGGCTAGGCCTCAGGCTTCAGGCCTGGCGGCCCGGCGAAGGGCCGGTGCTAGGGTTAGGGTTAGGCCCCCGGTGAGGCTGAGGCTCGAGGTCGGGGTACGGACACGTGTGGGGGGGCGTGTGCGGCGTAGGGCGCGGCATGCCGTGAGGCTAGGCCTCAGGCTTCAGGCCTGGCGGCCCGGCGAAGGGCCGGAGCTAGGGTTAGGGTTAGGCCCCCCGTGAGGCTGAGGCTCGAGGTCGGGGTACGGACACGTGTGGGGGGGCGTGTGCGGCGTAGGGCGCGGCATGCCGTGAGGCTAGGCCTCAGGCTTCAGGCCTGGCGGCCCGGCGAACGGCCTTAGCTAGGGTTAGGGTTAGGCCCCCCGTGAGGCTGAGGCTCGAGGTCGGGGTACGGACACGTGTGGGGGGGCGTGTGCGGCGTAGGGCGCGGCATGCCGTGAGGCTAGGCCTCAGGCTTCAGGCCTGGCGGCCCGGCGAAGGGCCGGAGCTAGGGTTAGGGTTAGGCCCCCCGTGAGGCTGAGGCTCGAGGTCGGGGTACGGACACGTGTGGGGGGGCGTGTGCGGCGTAGGGCGCGGCATGCCGTGAGGCTAGGCCTCAGGCTTCAGGCCTGGCGGCCCGGCGAACGGCCGGAGCTAGGGTTAGGGTTAGGCCCCCCGTGAGGCTGAGGCTCGAGGTCGGGGTACGGACACGTGTGGGGGGGCGTGTGCGGCGTAGGGCGCGGCATGCCGTGAGGCTAGGCCTCAGGCTTCAGACCTGGCGGCCCGGCGAACGGCCGGAGCTAGGGTTAGGGTTAGGCCCCCCGTGAGGCTGAGGCTCGAGGTCGGGGTACGGACACGTGTGGGGGGGCGTGTGCGGCGTAGGGCGCGGCATGCCGTGAGGCTAGGCCTCAGGCTTCAGGCCTGGCGGCCCGGCGAACGGCCGGAGCTAGGGTTAGGGTTAGGCCCCCCGTGAGGCTGAGGCTCGAGTTCGGGGTACGGACACGTGTGGGGGGGCGTGTGCGGCGTAGGGCGCGGCATGCCGTGAGGCTAGGCCTCAGGCTTCAGGCCTGGCGGCCCGGCGAACGGCCGGAGCTAGGGTTAGGGTTAGGCCCCCCGTGAGGCTGAGGCTCGAGGTCGGGGTACGGACACGTGTGGGGGGGCGTGTGCGGCGTAGGGCGCGGCATGCCGTGAGGCTAGGCCTCAGGCTTCAGGCCTGGCGGCCCGGCGAAGGGCCGGAGCTAGGGTTAGGGTTAGGCCCCCCGTGAGGCTGAGGCTCGAGTTCGGGGTACAGACACGTGTGGGGGGGCGTGTGCGGCATAGGGCGCGGCATGCCGTGAGGCTAGGCCTCATGCTTCAGGCCTGGCGGTCCGGCGAACGGCCGGAGCTAGGGTTAGGGTTAGGCCCCCCGTGAGGCTGAGGCTCGAGGTCGGGGTACGGACACGTGTGGGGGGGCGTGTGCGGCGTAGGGCGCGGCATGCCGTGAGGCTAGGCCTCAGGCTTCAGGCCTGGCGGCCCGGCGAAGGGCCGGAGCTAGGGTTAGGGTTAGGCCCCCCGTGAGGCTGAGGCTCGAGGTCGGGGTACGGACACGTGTGGGGGGGCGTGTGCGGCGTAGGGCGCGGCATGCCGTGAGGCCAGGCCTCAGGCTTCAGGCCTGGCGGGCCGGCGAACGGCCGGAGCTAGGGTTAGGGTTAGGCCCCCCGTGAGGCTGAGGCTCGAGGTCGGGGTACGGACACGTGTGGGGGGGCGTGTGCGGCGTAGGGCGCGGCATGCCGTGAGGCTAGGCCTCAGGCTTGAGGCCTCGCGGCCCGGCGAAGGGCCGGAGCTAGGGTTAGGGTTAGGCCCCCCGTGAGGCTGAGGCTCGAGGTCGGGGTACGGACACGTGTGGGGGGGCGTGTGCGGCGTAGGGCGTGGCATGCCGTGAGGCTAGGCCTCAGGCTTCAGGCCTGCCGGCCCGGCGAAGGGCCGGAGCTAGGGTTACGGTTAGGCCCCCGGTGAGGCTGAGGCTCGAGGTCGGGGTACGGACACGTGTGGGGGGGCGTGTGCGGCGTAGGGCGCGGCATGCCGTGAGGCTAGGCCTCAGGCTTCAGGCCTGGCGGCCCGGCGAAGGGCCGGAGCTAGGGTTAGGGTTAGGCCCCCCGTGAGGCTGAGGCTCGAGGTCGGGGTACGGACACGTGTGGGGGGGCGTGTGCGGCGTAGGGCGCGGCATGCCGTGAGGCTAGGCCTCAGGCTTCAGGCCTGGCGGCCCGGCGAAGGGCCGGAGCTAGGGTTAGGGTTAGGCCCCCGGTGAGGCTGAGGCTCGAGTTCGGGGTACGGACACGTGTGGGGGGGGCGTGTGCGGCGTAGGGCGCGGCATGCCGTGAGGCTAGGCCTCAGGCTTCAGGCCTGGCGGCCCGGCGAAGGGCCGGAGCTAGGGTTAGGGTTAGGCCCCCCGTGAGGCTGAGGCTCGAGGTCGGGGTACCGACAAGTGTGGGGGGGCGTGTGCGGCGTAGCGCGCGGCATGCCGTGAGGCTAGGCCTCAGGCTTCAGGCCTGGCGGCCCGGCGAACGGCCGGAGCTAGGGTTAGGGTTAGGCCCCCCGTGAGGCTGAGGCTCGAGGTCGGGGTACGGACACGTGTGGGGGGGCGTGTGCGGCGTAGGGCGCGGCATGCCGTGAGGCTAGGCCTCAGGCTTCAGGCCTGGCGGCCCGGCGAAGGGCCGGAGCTAGGGTTAGGGTTAGGCCCCCCGTGAGGCTGAGGCTCGAGGTCGGGGTACGGACACGTGTGGGGGGGCGTGTGCGGCGTAGGGCGCGGCATGCCGTGAGGCTAGGCCTCAGGCTTCAGGCCTGGCGGCCCGGCGAAGGGCCGGAGCTAGGGTTAGGGTTAGGCCCCCCGTGAGGCTGAGGCTCGAGGTCGGGGTACGGACACGTGTGGGGGGGCGTGTGCGGCGTAGGGCGCGGCATGCCGTGAGGCTAGGCCTCAGGCTTCAGGCCTGGCGGCCCGGCGAAGGGCCGGAGCTAGGGTTAGGGTTAGGCCCCCCGTGAGGCTGAGGCTCGAGGTCGCGGTACGGACACGTGTGGGGGGGCGTGTGCGGCGTAGGGCGCGGCATGCCGTGAGGCTAGGCCTCAGGCTTCAGGCCTGGCGGCCCGGCGAAGGGCCGGAGCTAGGGTTAGGGTTAGGCCCCCGGTGAGGCTGAGGCTCGAGGTCGGGGTACGGACACGTGTGGGGGGGCGTGTGCGTCGTAGGGCGCGGCATGCCGTGAGGCTAGGCCTCAGGCTTCAGGCCTGGCGGCCCGGCGAAGGGCCGGAGCTAGGGTTAGGGTTAGGCCCCCCGTGAGGCTGAGGCTCGAGGTCGGGGTACGGACACGTGTGGGGGGGCGTGTGCGGCGTAGGGCGCGGCATGCCGTGAGGCTAGGCCTCAGGCTTCAGGCCTGGCGGCCCGGCGAAGGGCCGGAGCTAGGGTTAGGGTTAGGCCCCCCGTGAGGCTGAGGCTCGAGGTCGCGGTACGGACACGTGTGGGGGGGCGTGTGCGGCGTAGGGCGCGGCATGCCGTGAGGCTAGGCCTCAGGCTTCAGGCCTGGCGGCCCGGCGAACGGCCGGAGCTAGGGTTAGGGTTAGGCCCCCCGTGAGGCTGAGGCTCGAGGTCGGGGTACGGACACGTGTGGGGGGGCGTGTGCGGCGTAGGGCGCGGCATGCCGTGAGGCTAGGCCTCAGGCTTCAGGCCTGGCGGCCCGGCGAACGGCCGGAGCTAGGGTTAGGGTTAGGCCCCCCGTGAGGCTGAGGCTCGAGTTCGGGGTACGGACACGTGTGGGGGGGCGTGTGCGGCGTAGGGCGCGGCATGCCGTGAGGCTAGGCCTCAGGCTTCAGGCCTGGCGGCCCGGCGAACGGCCGGAGCTAGGGTTAGGGTTAGGCCCCCCGTGAGGCTGAGGCTCGAGGTCGGGGTACGGACACGTGTGGGGGGGCGTGTGCGGCGTAGGGCGCGGCATGCCGTGAGGCTAGGCCTCAGGCTTCAGGCCTGGCGGCCCGGCGAAGGGCCGGAGCTAGGGTTAGGGTTAGGCCCCCCGTGAGGCTGAGGCTCGAGGTCGGGGTACGGACACGTGTGGGGGGGCGTGTGCGGCGTAGGGCGCGGCATGCCGTGAGGCTAGGCCTCAGGCTTCAGGCCTGGCGGCCCGGCGAACGGCCGGAGCTAGGGTTAGGGTTAGGCCCCCCGTGAGGCTGAGGCTCGAGGTCGGGGTACGGACACGTGTGGGGGGGCGTGTGCGGCGTAGGGCGCGGCATGCCGTGAGGCTAGGCCTCAGGCTTCAGGCCTGGCGGCCCGGCGAAGGGCCGGAGCTAGGGTTAGGGTTAGGCCCCCCGTGAGGCTGAGGCTCGAGGTCGGGGTACGGACACGTGTGGGGGGGCATGTGCGGCGTAGGGCGCGGCATGCCGTGAGGCCAGGCCTCAGGCTTCAGGCCTGGCGGCCCGGCGAAGGGCCGGAGCTAGGGTTAGGGTTAGGCCCCCCGTGAGGCTGAGGCTCGAGGTCGGGGTACGGACACGTGTGGGGGGGCGTGTGCGGCGTAGGGCGTGGCATGCCGTGAGGCTAGGCCTCAGGCTTCAGGCCTGGCGGCCCGGCGAACGGCCGGAGCTAGGGTTAGGGTTAGGCCCCCCGTGAGGCTGAGGCTCGAGGTCGGGGTACGGACACGTGTGGGGGGGCGTGTGCGGCGTAGGGCGCGGCATGCCGTGAGGCTAGGCCTCAGGCTTCAGGCATGGCGGCCCGGCGAAGGGCCGGAGCTAGGGTTAGGGTTAGGCCCCCCGTGAGGCTGAGGCTCGAGGTCGGGGTACGGACACGTGTGGGGGGGCGTGTGCGGCGTAGGGCGCGGCATGCCGTGAGGCTAGGCCTCAGGCTTCAGGCCTGGCGGCCCGGCGAAGGGCCGGAGCTAGGGTTAGGGTTAGGCCCCCCGTGAGGCTGAGGCTCGAGGTCGGGGTACGGACACGTGTGGGGGGGCGTGTGCGGCGTAGGGCGCGGCATGCCGTGAGGCTAGGCCTCAGGCTTCAGGCCTGGCGGCCCGGCGAAGGGCCGGAGCTAGGGTTAGGGTTAGGCCCCCCGTGAGGCTGAGGCTCGAGGTCGGGGTACGGACACGTGTGGGGGGGCGTGTGCGGCGTAGGGCGCGGCATGCCGTGAGGCTAGGCCTCAGGCTTCAGGCCTGGCGGCCCGGCGAAGGGCCGGAGCTAGGGTTAGGGTTAGGCCCCCCGTGAGGCTGAGGCTCGAGGTCGCGGTACGGACACGTGTGGGGGGGCGTGTGCGGCGTAGGGCGCGGCATGCCGTGAGGCTAGGCCTCAGGCTTCAGGCCTGGCGGCCCGGCGAAGGGCCGGAGCTAGGGTTAGGGTTAGGCCCCCGGTGAGGCTGAGGCTCGAGGTCGGGGTACGGACACGTGTGGGGGGGCGTGTGCGTCGTAGGGCGCGGCATGCCGTGATGCTAGGCCTCAGGCTTCAGGCCTGGCGGCCCGGCGAAGGGCCGGAGCTAGGGTTAGGGTTAGGCCCCCCGTGAGGCTGAGGCTCGAGGTCGGGG
The DNA here is from genome assembly GCF_026419965.1 of Kogia breviceps. Classification (NCBI taxonomy): domain Eukaryota; kingdom Metazoa; phylum Chordata; class Mammalia; order Artiodactyla; family Physeteridae; genus Kogia; species Kogia breviceps. The sequence continues at coordinate 32,060 of NW_026711619.1, read as the reverse complement.
TACGGACACGTGTGGGGGGGCGTGTGCGGCGTAGGGCGCGGCATGCCGTGAGGCTAGGCCTCAGGCTTCAGGCCTGGCGGCCCGGCGAACGGCCGGAGCTAGGGTTAGGGTTAGGCCCCCCGTGAGGCTGAGGCTCGAGGTCGGGGTACGGACACGTGTGGGGGGGCGTGTGCGGCGTGGGGTGCGGCATGCCGTGAGGCTAGGCCTCAGGCTTCAGGCCTGGCGGCCCGGCGAAGGGCCGGAGCTAGGGTTAGGGTTAGGCCGCCCGTGAGGCTGAGGCTCGAGGTCGGGGTACGGAAACGTGTGGGGGGGCGTGTGCGGCGTAGGGCGCGGCATGCCGTGAGGCTAGGCCTCAGGCTTCAGGCCTGGCGGCCCGGCGAAGGGCCGGAGCTAGGGTTAGGGTTAGGCCCCCCGTGAGGCTGAGGCTCGAGGTCGGGGTACGGACACGTGTGGGGGGGCGTGTGCGGCGTAGGGCGCGGCATGCCGTGAGGCTAGGCCTCAGGCTTCAGGCCTGGCGGCCCGGCGAAGGGCCGGAGCTAGGGTTAGGGTTAGGCCCCCCGTGAGGCTGAGGCTCGAGGTCGGGGTACGGACACGTGTGGGGGGGCGTGTGCGGCGTAGGGCGCGGCATGCCGTGAGGCTAGGCCTCAGGCTTCAGGCCTCGCGGCCCGGCGAACGGCCGGAGCTAGGGTTAGGGTTAGGCCCCCCGTGAGGCTGAGGCTCGAGGTCGGGGTACGGACACGTGTGGGGGGGCGTGTGCGGCGTAGGGCGCGGCATGCTGTGAGGCTAGGCCTCAGGCTTCAGGCCTGGCGGCCCGGCGAACGGCCGGAGCTAGGGTTAGGGTTAGGCCCCCCGTGAGGCTGAGGCTCGAGGTCGGGGTACGGACACGTGTGGGGGGGGCGTGTGCGGCGTAGGGCGCGGCATGCCGTGAGGCTAGGCCTCAGGCTTCAGGCCTGGCGGCCCGGCGAAGGGCCGGAGCTAGGGTTAGGGTTAGGCCCCCGGTGAGGCTGAGGCTCGAGGTCGGGGTACGGACACGTGTGGGGGGGCGTGTGCGGCGTAGGGCGCGGGATGCCGTGAGGCTAGGCCTCAGGCTTCAGGCCTGGCGGCCCGGCGAAGGGCCGGAGCTAGGGTTAGGGTTAGGCCCCCCGTGAGGCTGAGGCTCGAGGTCGGGGTACGGACACGTGTGGGGGGGCGTGTGCGTCGTAGGGCGCGGCATGCCGTGAGGCTAGGCCTCAGGCTTCAGGCCTGGCGGCCCGGCGAAGGGCCGGAGCTAGGGTTAGGGTTAGGCCCCCCGTGAGGCTGAGGCTCGAGGTCGGGGTACGGACACGTGTGGGGGGGCGTGTGCGGCGTAGGGCGCGGCATGCCGTGAGGCTAGGCCTCAGGCTTCAGGCCTGGCGGCCCGGCGAAGGGCCGGAGCTAGGGTTAGGGTTAGGCCCCCCGTGAGCCTGAGGCTCGAGGTCGGGTTACGGACACGTGTGGGGGGGCGTGTGCGGCGTAGGGCGCGGCATGCCGTGAGGCTAGGCCTCAGGCTTCAGGCCTGGCGGCCCGGCGAAGGGCCGGAGCTAGGGTTAGGGTTAGGCCCCCCGTGAGGCTGAGGCTCGAGGTCGGGGTACGGACACGTGTGGGGGGGCGTGTGCGGCGTAGGGCGCGGCATGCCGTGAGGCTAGGCCTCAGGCTTCAGGCCTGGCGGCCCGGCGAACGGCCGGAGCTAGGGTTAGGGTTAGGCCCCCCGTGAGGCTGAGGCTCGAGGTCGGGGTACGGACACGTGTGGGGGGGCGTGTGCGGCGTAGGGCGCGGCATGCCGTGAGGCTAGGCCTCAGGCTTCAGGCCTGGCGGCCCGGCGAAGGGCCGGAGCTAGGGTTAGGGTTAGGCCCCCGGTGAGGCTGAGGCTCGAGGTCGGGGTACGGACACGTGTGGGGGGGCGTGTGCGGCGTAGGGCGCGGCATGCCGTGAGGCTAGGCCTCAGGCTTCAGGCCTGGCGGCCCGGCGAAGGGCCGGAGCTAGGGTTAGGGTTAGGCCCCCGGTGAGGCTGAGGCTCGAGGTCGGGGTACGGACACGTGTGGGGGGGCGTGTGCGGCGTAGGGCGCGGCATGCCGTGAGGCTAGGCCTCAGGCTTCAGGCCTGGCGGCCCGGCGAAGGGCCGGAGCTAGGGTTAGGGTTAGGCCCCCGGTGAGGCTGAGGCTCGAGGTCGGGGTACGGACACGTGTGGGGGGGCATGTGCGGCGTAGGGCACGGCATGCCGTGAGGCTAGGCCTCAGGCTTCAGGCCTGACGGCCCGGCGAAGGGCCGGAGCTAGGGTTAGGGTTAGGCCCCCGGTGAGGCTGAGGCTCGAGTTCGGGGTACGGACACGTGTGGGGGGGTGTGTGCGGCGTAGGGCGCGGCATGCCGTGAGGCTAGGCCTCAGGCTTGAGGCCTGGCGGCCCGGCGAAGGGCCGGAGCTAGGGTTAGGGTTAGGCCCCCGGTGAGGCTGAGGCTCGAGGTCGGAGTACGGACACGTGTGGGGGGGCGTGTGCGGCGTAGGGCGCGGCATGCCGTGAGGCTAGGCCTCAGGCTTGAGTCCTGGCGGCCCGGAGAAGGGCCGGAGCTAGGGTTAGGGTTAGGCCCCCGGTGAGGCTGAGGCTCGAGGTCGGGGTACGGACACGTGTGGGGGGGCGTGTGCGGCGTAGGGCGCGGCATGCCGTGAGGCTAGGCCTCAGGCTTCAGGCCTGGCGGCCCGGCGAAGGGCCGGAGCTAGGGTTAGGGTTAGGCCCCCGGTGAGGCTGAGGCTCGAGGTCGGGGTACGGACACGTGTGGGGGGGCGTGTGCGGCGTAGGGCGCGGCATGCCGTGAGGCTAGGCCTCAGGCTTGAGGCCTGGCGGCCCGGCGAAGGGCCGGAGCTAGGGTTAGGGTTAGGCCCCCGGTGAGGCTGAGGCTCGAGGTCGGAGTACGGACACGTGTGGGGGGGCGTGTGCGGCGTAGGGCGCGGCATGCCGTGAGGCTAGGCCTCAGGCTTGAGGCCTGGCGGCCCGGCGAATGGCCGGAGCTAGGGTTAGGATTAGGCCCCTGGTGAGGCTGAGGCTCGAGGTCGGGGTACGGACACGTGTGGGGGGGCGTGTGCGGCCTCAGGCGCGGCACGCCGTGAGGCTAGGCCTCAGGCTTCAGGCCTGGCGGCCCGGCGAAGGGCCGGAGCTAGGGTTAGGGTTAGGCCCCCGGTGAGGCTGAGGCTCGAGGTCGGGGTACGGACACGTGTGGGGGGGTGTGTGCGGCGTAGGGCGCGGCATGCCGTGAGGCTAGGCCTCAGGCTTCAGGCCTGGCGGCCCAGCGAAAGGCCGGAGCTAGGGTTAGGGTTAGGCCCCCGGTGAGGCTGAGGCTCGAGGTCGGGGTACGGACACGTGTGGGGGGGCGTGTGCGGCGTAGAGCGCGGCATGCCGTGAGGCTAGGCCTCAGGCTTGAGGCCTGGCGGCCCGGCGAAGGGCCGGAGCTAGGGTTAGGGTTAGGCCCCTGGTGAGGCTGAGGCTCGAGGTCGGGATACGGACACGTGTGGGGGGGCGTGTGCGGCGTAGGGCGCGGCATGCCGTGAGGCTAGGCCTCAGGCTTGAGGCCTGGATGCCCGGCGAAGGGCCGGAGCTAGGGTTAGGGTTAGGCCCCCGGTGAGGCTGAGGCTCGAGGTCGGGGTACGGACACGTGTGGGGGGTCGTGTGCGGCGTAGGGCGCGGCATGCTGTGAGGCTGGGCCTCAGGCTTCAGGCCTGGCGGCCCCGCGAAGGGCCGGAGCTAGGGTTAGGGTTAGGCCCCCGGTGAGGCTGAGGCTCGAGGTCGGGGTACGGACACGTGTGGGCGGGCGTGTGCGGCGTAGGGCGCGGCATGCCGTGAGGCTAGGCCTCAGGCTTCAGGCCTGGCGGCCCGGCGAAGGGCCGGAGCTAGGGTTAGGGTTAGGCCCCCCGTGAGGCTGAGGCTCGAGGTCGGGGTACGGACACCTGTGGGGGGGCGTGTGCGGCGTAGGGTGCGGCATGCCGTGAGGCTAGGCCTCAGGCTTGAGGCCTGGCGGCCCGGCGAAGGGCCGGAGCTAGGGTTAGGGTTAGGCCCCCGGTGAGGCTGAGGCTCGAGGTCGGGGTACGGACACGTGTGGGGGGGCGTGTGCGGCGTAGGGCGCGGCATGCCGTGAGGCTAGGCCTCAGGCTTCAGGCCTGGCGGCCCGGCGAAGGGCCGGAGCTAGGGTTAGGGTTAGGCCCCCGGTGAGGCTGAGGCTCGAGGTCGGGGTACGGACACGTGTGGGGTGGCGTGTGCGGCGTAGGGCGCGGCATGCCGTGAGGCTAGGCCTCAGGCTTCAGGCCTGGCGGCCCGGCGAACGGCCTTAGCTAGGGTTAGGGTTAGGCCCCCCGTGAGGCTGAGGCTCGAGGTCGGGGTACGGACACGTGTGGGGGGGCGTGTGCGGCGTAGGGCGCGGCATGCCGTGAGGCTAGGCCTCAGGCTTCAGGCCTGGCGGCCCGGCGAACGGCCTTAGCTAGGGTTAGGGTTAGGCCCCCCGTGAGGCTGAGGCTCGAGGTCGGGGTACGGACACGTGTGGGGGGGCGTGTGCGGCGTAGGGCGCGGCATGCCGTGAGGCTAGGCCTCAGGCTTCAGGCCTGGCGGCCCGGCGAAGGGCCGGAGCTAGGGTTAGGGTTAGGCCCCCCGTGAGGCTGAGGCTCGAGGTCGGGGTACGGACACGTGTGGGGGGGCGTGTGCGGCGTAGGGCGCGGCATGCCGTGAGGCTAGGCCTCAGGCTTCAGGCCTGGCGGCCCGGCGAACGGCCGGAGCTAGGGTTAGGGTTAGGCCCCCCGTGAGGCTGAGGCTCGAGGTCGGGGTACGGACACGTGTGGGGGGGCGTGTGCGGCGTAGGGCGCGGCATGCCGTGAGGCTAGGCCTCAGGCTTCAGACCTGGCGGCCCGGCGAACGGCCGGAGCTAGGGTTAGGGTTAGGCCCCCCGTGAGGCTGAGGCTCGAGGTCGGGGTACGGACACGTGTGGGGGGGCGTGTGCGGCGTAGGGCGCGGCATGCCGTGAGGCTAGGCCTCAGGCTTCAGGCCTGGCGGCCCGGCGAACGGCCGGAGCTAGGGTTAGGGTTAGGCCCCCCGTGAGGCTGAGGCTCGAGTTCGGGGTACGGACACGTGTGGGGGGGCGTGTGCGGCGTAGGGCGCGGCATGCCGTGAGGCTAGGCCTCAGGCTTCAGGCCTGGCGGCCCGGCGAACGGCCGGAGCTAGGGTTAGGGTTAGGCCCCCCGTGAGGCTGAGGCTCGAGGTCGGGGTACGGACACGTGTGGGGGGGCGTGTGCGGCGTAGGGCGCGGCATGCCGTGAGGCTAGGCCTCAGGCTTCAGGCCTGGCGGCCCGGCGAAGGGCCGGAGCTAGGGTTAGGGTTAGGCCCCCCGTGAGGCTGAGGCTCGAGTTCGGGGTACAGACACGTGTGGGGGGGCGTGAGCGGCATAGGGCGCGGCATGCCGTGAGGCTAGGCCTCATGCTTCAGGCCTGGCGGTCCGGCGAACGGCCGGAGCTAGGGTTAGGGTTAGGCCCCCCGTGAGGCTGAGGCTCGAGGTCGGGGTACGGACACGTGTGGGGGGGCGTGTGCGGCGTAGGGCGCGGCATGCCGTGAGGCCAGGCCTCAGGCTTCAGGCCTGGCGGGCCGGCGAACGGCCGGAGCTAGGGTTAGGGTTAGGCCCCCCGTGAGGCTGAGGCTCGAGGTCGGGGTACGGACACGTGTGGGGGGGCGTGTGCGGCGTAGGGCGCGGCATGCCGTGAGGCTAGGCCTCAGGCTTGAGGCCTCGCGGCCCGGCGAAGGGCCGGAGCTAGGGTTAGGGTTAGGCCCCCCGTGAGGCTGAGGCTCGAGGTCGGGGTACGGACACGTGTGGGGGGGCGTGTGCGGCGTAGGGCGTGGCATGCCGTGAGGCTAGGCCTCAGGCTTCAGGCCTGCCGGCCCGGCGAAGGGCCGGAGCTAGGGTTAGGGTTAGGCCCCCGGTGAGGCTGAGGCTCGAGGTCGGGGTACGGACACGTGTGGGGGGGCGTGTGCGGCGTAGGGCGCGGCATGCCGTGAGGCTAGGCCTCAGGCTTCAGGCCTGGCGGCCCGGCGAAGGGCCGGAGCTAGGGTTAGGGTTAGGCCCCCCGTGAGGCTGAGGCTCGAGGTCGGGGTACGGACACGTGTGGGGGGGCGTGTGCGGCGTAGGGCGCGGCATGCCGTGAGGCTAGGCCTCAGGCTTCAGGCCTGGCGGCCCGGCGAAGGGCCGGAGCTAGGGTTAGGGTTAGGCCCCCGGTGAGGCTGAGGCTCGAGTTCGGGGTACGGACACGTGTGGGGGGGCGTGTGCGGCGTAGGGCGCGGCATGCCGTGAGGCTAGGCCTCAGGCTTCAGGCCTGGCGGCCCGGCGAAGGGCCGGAGCTAGGGTTAGGGTTAGGCCCCCCGTGAGGCTGAGGCTCGAGGTCGGGGTACCGACAAGTGTGGGGGGGCGTGTGCGGCGTAGCGCGCGGCATGCCGTGAGGCTAGGCCTCAGGCTTCAGGCCTGGCGGCCCGGCGAACGGCCGGAGCTAGGGTTAGGGTTAGGCCCCCCGTGAGGCTGAGGCTCGAGGTCGGGGTACGGACACGTGTGGGGGGGCGTGTGCGGCGTAGGGCGCGGCATGCCGTGAGGCTAGGCCTCAGGCTTCAGGCCTGGCGGCCCGGCGAAGGGCCGGAGCTAGGGTTAGGGTTAGGCCCCCCGTGAGGCTGAGGCTCGAGGTCGGGGTACGGACACGTGTGGGGGGGCGTGTGCGGCGTAGGGCGCGGCATGCCGTGAGGCTAGGCCTCAGGCTTCAGGCCTGGCGGCCCGGCGAAGGGCCGGAGCTAGGGTTAGGGTTAGGCCCCCCGTGAGGCTGAGGCTCGAGGTCGGGGTACGGACACGTGTGGGGGGGCGTGTGCGGCGTAGGGCGCGGCATGCCGTGAGGCTAGGCCTCAGGCTTCAGGCCTGGCGGCCCGGCGAAGGGCCGGAGCTAGGGTTAGGGTTAGGCCCCCGGTGAGGCTGAGGCTCGAGGTCGGGGTACGGACACGTGTGGGGGGGCGTGTGCGGCGTAGGGCGCGGCATGCCGTGAGGCTAGGCCTCAGGCTTGAGGCCTGGCGGCCCGGCGAAGGGCCGGAGCTAGGGTTAGGGTTAGGCCCCCGGTGAGGCTGAGGCTCGAGGTCGGAGTACGGACACGTGTGGGGGGGGCGTGTGCGGCGTAGGGCGCGGCATGCCGTGAGGCTAGGCCTCAGGCTTGAGGCCTGGCGGCCCGGCGAATGGCCGGAGCTAGGGTTAGGATTAGGCCCCTGGTGAGGCTGAGGCTCGAGGTCGGGGTACGGACACGTGTGGGGGGGCGTGTGCGGCCTCAGGCGCGGCACGCCGTGAGGCTAGGCCTCAGGCTTCAGGCCTGGCGGCCCGGCGAAGGGCCGGAGCTAGGGTTAGGGTTAGGCCCCCGGTGAGGCTGAGGCTCGAGGTCGGGGTACGGACACGTGTGGGGGGGTGTGTGCGGCGTAGGGCGCGGCATGCCGTGAGGCTAGGCCTCAGGCTTCAGGCCTGGCGGCCCAGCGAAAGGCCGGAGCTAGGGTTAGGGTTAGGCCCCTGGTGAGGCTGAGGCTCGAGGTCGGGGTACGGACACGTGTGGGGGGGCGTGTGCGGCGTAGAGCGCGGCATGCCGTGAGGCTAGGCCTCAGGCTTGAGGCCTGGCGGCCCGGCGAAGGGCCGGAGCTAGGGTTAGGGTTAGGCCCCTGGTGAGGCTGAGGCTCGAGGTCGGGATACGGACACGTGTGGGGGGGCGTGTGCGGCGTAGGGCGCGGCATGCCGTGAGGCTAGGCCTCAGGCTTGAGGCCTGGATGCCCGGCGAAGGGCCGGAGCTAGGGTTAGGGTTAGGCCCCCGGTGAGGCTGAGGCTCGAGGTCGGGGTACGGACACGTGTGGGGGGTCGTGTGCGGCGTAGGGCGCGGCATGCTGTGAGGCTGGGCCTCAGGCTTCAGGCCTGGCGGCCCCGCGAAGGGCCGGAGCTAGGGTTAGGGTTAGGCCCCCGGTGAGGCTGAGGCTCGAGGTCGGGGTACGGACACGTGTGGGCGGGCGTGTGCGGCGTAGGGCGCGGCATGCCGTGAGGCTAGGCCTCAGGCTTGAGGCCTGGCGGCCCGGCGAAGGGCCGGAGCTAGGGTTAGGGTTAGGCCCCCCGTGAGGCTGAGGCTCGAGGTCGGGGTACGGACACCTGTGGGGGGGCGTGTGCGGCGTAGGGTGCGGCATGCCGTGAGGCTAGGCCTCAGGCTTGAGGCCTGGCGGCCCGGCGAAGGGCCGGAGCTAGGGTTAGGGTTAGGCCCCCGGTGAGGCTGAGGCTCGAGGTCGGGGTACGGACACGTGTGGGGGGGCGTGTGCGGCGTAGGGCGCGGCATGCCGTGAGGCTAGGCCTCAGGCTTCAGGCCTGGCGGCCCGGCGAAGGGCCGGAGCTAGGGTTAGGGTTAGGCCCCCGGTGAGGCTGAGGCTCGAGGTCGGGGTACGGACACGTGTGGGGGGGCGTGTGCGGCGTAGGGCGCGGCATGCCGTGAGGCTAGGCCTCAGGCTTCAGGCCTGGCGGCCCGGCGAACGGCCTTAGCTAGGGTTAGGGTTAGGCCCCCCGTGAGGCTGAGGCTCGAGGTCGGGGTACGGACACGTGTGGGGGGGCGTGTGCGGCGTAGGGCGCGGCATGCCGTGAGGCTAGGCCTCAGGCTTCAGGCCTGGCGGCCCGGCGAACGGCCTTAGCTAGGGTTAGGGTTAGGCCCCCCGTGAGGCTGAGGCTCGAGGTCGGGGTACGGACACGTGTGGGGGGGCGTGTGCGGCGTAGGGCGCGGCATGCCGTGAGGCTAGGCCTCAGGCTTCAGGCCTGGCGGCCCGGCGAACGGCCGGAGCTAGGGTTAGGGTTAGGCCCCCCGTGAGGCTGAGGCTCGAGGTCGGGGTACGGACACGTGTGGGGGGGCGTGTGCGGCGTAGGGCGCGGCATGCCGTGAGGCTAGGCCTCAGGCTTCAGACCTGGCGGCCCGGCGAACGGCCGGAGCTAGGGTTAGGGTTAGGCCCCCCGTGAGGCTGAGGCTCGAGGTCGGGGTACGGACACGTGTGGGGGGGGCGTGTGCGGCGTAGGGCGCGGCATGCCGTGAGGCTAGGCCTCAGGCTTCAGGCCTGGCGGCCCGGCGAACGGCCGGAGCTAGGGTTAGGGTTAGGCCCCCCGTGAGGCTGAGGCTCGAGTTCGGGGTACGGACACGTGTGGGGGGGGCGTGTGCGGCGTAGGGCGCGGCATGCCGTGAGGCTAGGCCTCAGGCTTCAGGCCTGGCGGCCCGGCGAACGGCCGGAGCTAGGGTTAGGGTTAGGCCCCCCGTGAGGCTGAGGCTCGAGGTCGGGGTACGGACACGTGTGGGGGGGCGTGTGCGGCGTAGGGCGCGGCATGCCGTGAGGCTAGGCCTCAGGCTTCAGGCCTGGCGGCCCGGCGAAGGGCCGGAGCTAGGGTTAGGGTTAGGCCCCCCGTGAGGCTGAGGCTCGAGTTCGGGGTACAGACACGTGTGGGGGGGCGTGTGCGGCATAGGGCGCGGCATGCCGTGAGGCTAGGCCTCATGCTTCAGGCCTGGCGGTCCGGCGAACGGCCGGAGCTAGGGTTAGGGTTAGGCCCCCCGTGAGGCTGAGGCTCGAGGTCGGGGTACGGACACGTGTGGGGGGGCGTGTGCGGCGTAGGGCGCGGCATGCCGTGAGGCTAGGCCTCAGGCTTCAGGCCTGGCGGCCCGGCGAAGGGCCGGAGCTAGGGTTAGGTTAGGCCCCCCGTGAGGCTGAGGCTCGAGGTCGGGGTACGGACACGTGTGGGGGGGCGTGTGCGGCGTAGGGCGCGGCATGCCGTGAGGCCAGGCCTCAGGCTTCAGGCCTGGCGGGCCGGCGAACGGCCGGAGCTAGGGTTAGGGTTAGGCCCCCCGTGAGGCTGAGGCTCGAGGTCGGGGTACGGACACGTGTGGGGGGGCGTGTGCGGCGTAGGGCGCGGCATGCCGTGAGGCTAGGCCTCAGGCTTGAGGCCTCGCGGCCCGGCGAAGGGCCGGAGCTAGGGTTAGGGTTAGGCCCCCCGTGAGGCTGAGGCTCGAGGTCGGGGTACGGACACGTGTGGGGGGGCGTGTGCGGCGTAGGGCGTGGCATGCCGTGAGGCTAGGCCTCAGGCTTCAGGCCTGCCGGCCCGGCGAAGGGCCGGAGCTAGGGTTAGGGTTAGGCCCCCGGTGAGGCTGAGGCTCGAGGTCGGGGTACGGACACGTGTGGGGGGGCGTGTGCGGCGTAGGGCGCGGCATGCCGTGAGGCTAGGCCTCAGGCTTCAGGCCTGGCGGCCTGGCGAAGGGCCGGAGCTAGGGTTAGGGTTAGGCCCCCCGTGAGGCTGAGGCTCGAGGTCGGGGTACGGACACGTGTGGGGGGGCGTGTGCGGCGTAGGGCGCGGCATGCCGTGAGGCTAGGCCTCAGGCTTCAGGCCTGGCGGCCCGGCGAAGGGCCGGAGCTAGGGTTAGGGTTAGGCCCCCGGTGAGGCTGAGGCTCGAGTTCGGGGTACGGACACGTGTGGGGGGGCGTGTGCGGCGTAGGGCGCGGCATGCCGTGAGGCTAGGCCTCAGGCTTCAGGCCTGGCGGCCCGGCGAAGGGCCGGAGCTAGGGTTAGGGTTAGGCCCCCCGTGAGGCTGAGGCTCGAGGTCGGGGTACCGACAAGTGTGGGGGGGCGTGTGCGGCGTAGCGCGCGGCATGCCGTGAGGCTAGGCCTCAGGCTTCAGGCCTGGCGGCCCGGCGAACGGCCGGAGCTAGGGTTAGGGTTAGGCCCCCCGTGAGGCTGAGGCTCGAGGTCGGGGTACGGACACGTGTGGGGGGGCGTGTGCGGCGTAGGGCGCGGCATGCCGTGAGGCTAGGCCTCAGGCTTCAGGCCTGGCGGCCCGGCGAAGGGCCGGAGCTAGGGTTAGGGTTAGGCCCCCCGTGAGGCTGAGGCTCGAGGTCGGGGTACGGACACGTGTGGGGGGGCGTGTGCGGCGTAGGGCGCGGCATGCCGTGAGGCTAGGCCTCAGGCTTCAGGCCTGGCGGCCCGGCGAAGGGCCGGAGCTAGGGTTAGGGTTAGGCCCCCCGTGAGGCTGAGGCTCGAGGTCGGGGTACGGACACGTGTGGGGGGGCGTGTGCGGCGTAGGGCGCGGCATGCCGTGAGGCTAGGCCTCAGGCTTCAGGCCTGGCGGCCCGGCGAAGGGCCGGAGCTAGGGTTAGGGTTAGGCCCCCCGTGAGGCTGAGGCTCGAGGTCGGGGTACGGACACGTGTGGGGGGGCGTGTGCGGCGTAGGGCGCGGCATGCCGTGAGGCTAGGCCTCAGGCTTCAGGCCTGGCGGCCCGGCGAAGGGCCGGAGCTAGGGTTAGGGTTAGGCCCCCCGTGAGGCTGAGGCTCGAGGTCGCGGTACGGACACGTGTGGGGGGGCGTGTGCGGCGTAGGGCGCGGCATGCCGTGAGGCTAGGCCTCAGGCTTCAGGCCTGGCGGCCCGGCGAAGGGCCGGAGCTAGGGTTAGGGTTAGGCCCCCGGTGAGGCTGAGGCTCGAGGTCGGGGTACGGACACGTGTGGGGGGGCGTGTGCGTCGTAGGGCGCGGCATGCCGTGAGGCTAGGCCTCAGGCTTCAGGCCTGGCGGCCCGGCGAAGGGCCGGAGCTAGGGTTAGGGTTAGGCCCCCCGTGAGGCTGAGGCTCGAGGTCGGGGTACGGACACGTGTGGGGGGGCGTGTGCGGCGTAGGGCGCGGCATGCCGTGAGGCTAGGCCTCAGGCTTCAGGCCTGGCGGCCCGGCGAAGGGCCGGAGCTAGGGTTAGGGTTAGGCCCCCCGTGAGGCTGAGGCTCGAGGTCGGGGTACGGACACGTGTGGGGGGGCGTGTGCGGCGTAGGGCGCGGCATGCCGTGAGGCTAGGCCTCAGGCTTCAGGCCTGGCGGCCCGGCGAACGGCCGGAGCTAGGGTTAGGGTTAGGCCCCCCGTGAGGCTGAGGCTCGAGGTCGGGGTACGGACACGTGTGGGGGGGCGTGTGCGGCGTAGGGCGCGGCATGCCGTGAGGCTAGGCCTCAGGCTTCAGGCCTGGCGGCCCGGCGAACGGCCGGAGCTAGGGTTAGGGTTAGGCCCCCCGTGAGGCTGAGGCTCGAGGTCGGGGTACGGACACGTGTGGGGGGGCGTGTGCGGCGTAGGGCGCGGCATGCCGTGAGGCTAGGCCTCAGGCTTCAGGCCTGGCGGCCCGGCGAACGGCCGGAGCTAGGGTTAGGGTTAGGCCCCCCGTGAGGCTGAGGCTCGAGTTCGGGGTACGGACACGTGTGGGGGGGCGTGTGCGGCGTAGGGCGCGGCATGCCGTGAGGCTAGGCCTCAGGCTTCAGGCCTGGCGGCCCGGCGAACGGCCGGAGCTAGGGTTAGGGTTAGGCCCCCCGTGAGGCTGAGGCTCGAGGTCGGGGTACGGACACGTGTGGGGGGGCGTGTGCGGCGTAGGGCGCGGCATGCCGTGAGGCTAGGCCTCAGGCTTCAGGCCTGGCGGCCCGGCGAAGGGCCGGAGCTAGGGTTAGGGTTAGGCCCCCCGTGAGGCTGAGGCTCGAGGTCGGGGTACGGACACGTGTGGGGGGGCGTGTGCGGCGTAGGGCGCGGCATGCCGTGAGGCTAGGCCTCAGGCTTCAGGCCTGGCGGCCCGGCGAACGGCCGGAGCTAGGGTTAGGGTTAGGCCCCCCGTGAGGCTGAGGCTCGAGGTCGGGGTACGGACACGTGTGGGGGGGCGTGTGCGGCGTAGGGCGCGGCATGCCGTGAGGCTAGGCCTCAGGCTTCAGGCCTGGCGGCCCGGCGAAGGGCCGGAGCTAGGGTTAGGGTTAGGCCCCCCGTGAGGCTGAGGCTCGAGGTCGGGGTACGGACACGTGTGGGGGGGCATGTGCGGCGTAGGGCGCGGCATGCCGTGAGGCCAGGCCTCAGGCTTCAGGCCTGGCGGCCCGGCGAAGGGCCGGAGCTAGGGTTAGGGTTAGGCCCCCCGTGAGGCTGAGGCTCGAGGTCGGGGTACGGACACGTGTGGGGGGGCGTGTGCGGCGTAGGGCGCGGCATGCCGTGAGGCTAGGCCTCAGGCTTCAGGCATGGCGGCCCGGCGAAGGGCCGGAGCTAGGGTTAGGGTTAGGCCCCCCGTGAGGCTGAGGCTCGAGGTCGGGGTACGGACACGTGTGGGGGGGCGTGTGCGGCGTAGGGCGCGGCATGCCGTGAGGCTAGGCCTCAGGCTTCAGGCCTGGCGGCCCGGCGAAGGGCCGGAGCTAGGGTTAGGGTTAGGCCCCCCGTGAGGCTGAGGCTCGAGGTCGGGGTACGGACACGTGTGGGGGGGCGTGTGCGGCGTAGGGCGCGGCATGCCGTGAGGCTAGGCCTCAGGCTTCAGGCCTGGCGGCCCGGCGAAGGGCCGGAGCTAGGGTTAGGGTTAGGCCCCCCGTGAGGCTGAGGCTCGAGGTCGGGGTACGGACACGTGTGGGGGGGCGTGTGCGGCGTAGGGCGCGGCATGCCGTGAGGCTAGGCCTCAGGCTTCAGGCCTGGCGGCCCGGCGAAGGGCCGGAACTAGGGTTAGGGTTAGGCCCCCCGTGAGGCTGAGGCTCGAGGTCGCGGTACGGACACGTGTGGGGGGGCGTGTGCGGCGTAGGGCGCGGCATGCCGTGAGGCTAGGCCTCAGGCTTCAGGCCTGGCGGCCCGGCGAAGGGCCGGAGCTAGGGTTAGGGTTAGGCCCCCGGTGAGGCTGAGGCTCGAGGTCGGGGTACGGACACGTGTGGGGGGGCGTGTGCGTCGTAGGGCGCGGCATGCCGTGATGCTAGGCCTCAGGCTTCAGGCCTGGCGGCCCGGCGAAGGGCCGGAGCTAGGGTTAGGGTTAGGCCCCCCGTGAGGCTGAGGCTCGAGGTCGGGGGTACGGACACGTGTGGGGGGGCGTGTGCGGCGTAGGGCGCGGCATGCCGTGAGGCTAGGCCTCAGGCTTCAGGCCTGGCGGCCCGGCGAACGGCCGGAGCTAGGGTTAGGGTTAGGCCCCCCGTGAGGCTGAGGCTCGAGGTCGGGGTACGGACACGTGTGGGGGGGCGTGTGCGGCGTGGGGTGCGGCATGCCGTGAGGCTAGGCCTCAGGCTTCAGGCCTGGCGGCCCGGCGAAGGGCCGGAGCTAGGGTTAGGGTTAGGCCGCCCGTGAGGCTGAGGCTCGAGGTCGGGGTACGGAAACGTGTGGGGGGGCGTGTGCGGCGTAGGGCGCGGCATGCCGTGAGGCTAGGCCTCAGGCTTCAGGCCTGGCGGCCCGGCGAAGGGCCGGAGCTAGGGTTAGGGTTAGGCCCCCCGTGAGGCTGAGGCTCGAGGTCGGGGTACGGACACGTGTGGGGGGGCGTGTGCGGCGTAGGGCGCGGCATGCCGTGAGGCTAGGCCTCAGGCTTCAGGCCTGGCGGCCCGGCGAAGGGCCGGAGCTAGGGTTAGGGTTAGGCCCCCCGTGAGGCTGAGGCTCGAGGTCGGGGTACGGACACGTGTGGGGGGGCGTGTGCGGCGTAGGGCGCGGCATGCCGTGAGGCTAGGCCTCAGGCTTCAGGCCTGGCGGCCCGGCGAAGGGCCGGAGCTAGGGTTAGGGTTAGGCCCCCCGTGAGGCTGAGGCTCGAGGTCGGGGTACGGACACGTGTGGGGGGGCGTGTGCGGCGTAGGGCGCGGCATGCCGTGAGGCTAGGCCTCAGGCTTCAGGCCTGGCGGCCCGGCGAAGGGCCGGAGCTAGGGTTAGGGTTAGGCCCCCCGTGAGGCTGAGGCTCGAGGTCGCGGTACGGACACGTGTGGGGGGGCGTGTGCGGCGTAGGGCGCGGCATGCCGTGAGGCTAGGCCTCAGGCTTCAGGCCTGGCGGCCCGGCGAAGGGCCGGAGCTAGGGTTAGGGTTAGGCCCCCGGTGAGGCTGAGGCTCGAGGTCGGGGTACGGACACGTGTGGGGGGGGCGTGTGCGTCGTAGGGCGCGGCATGCCGTGAGGCTAGGCCTCAGGCTTCAGGCCTGGCGGCCCGGCGAAGGGCCGGAGCTAGGGTTAGGGTTAGGCCCCCCGTGAGGCTGAGGCTCGAGGTCGGGGTACGGACACGTGTGGGGGGGCGTGTGCGGCGTAGGGCGCGGCATGCCGTGAGGCTAGGCCTCAGGCTTCAGGCCTGGCGGCCCGGCGAAGGGCCGGAGCTAGGGTTAGGGTTAGGCCCCCCGTGAGGCTGAGGCTCGAGGTCGGGGTACGGACACGTGTGGGGGGGCGTGTGCGGCGTAGGGCGCGGCATGCCGTGAGGCTAGGCCTCAGGCTTCAGGCCTGGCGGCCCGGCGAACGGCCGGAGCTAGGGTTAGGGTTAGGCCCCCCGTGAGGCTGAGGCTCGAGGTCGGGGTACGGACACGTGTGGGGGGGCGTGTGCGGCGTAGGGCGCGGCATGCCGTGAGGCTAGGCCTCAGGCTTCAGGCCTGGCGGCCCGGCGAACGGCCGGAGCTAGGGTTAGGGTTAGGCCCCCCGTGAGGCTGAGGCTCGAGGTCGGGGTACGGACACGTGTGGGGGGGCGTGTGCGGCGTAGGGCGCGGCATGCCGTGAGGCTAGGCCTCAGGCTTCAGGCCTGGCGGCCCGGCGAACGGCCGGAGCTAGGGTTAGGGTTAGGCCCCCCGTGAGGCTGAGGCTCGAGTTCGGGGTACGGACACGTGTGGGGGGGCGTGTGCGGCGTAGGGCGCGGCATGCCGTGAGGCTAGGCCTCAGGCTTCAGGCCTGGCGGCCCGGCGAACGGCCGGAGCTAGGGTTAGGGTTAGGCCCCCCGTGAGGCTGAGGCTCGAGGTCGGGGTACGGACACGTGTGGGGGGGCGTGTGCGGCGTAGGGCGCGGCATGCCGTGAGGCTAGGCCTCAGGCTTCAGGCCTGGCGGCCCGGCGAAGGGCCGGAGCTAGGGTTAGGGTTAGGCCCCCCGTGAGGCTGAGGCTCGAGGTCGGGGTACGGACACGTGTGGGGGGGCGTGTGCGGCGTAGGGCGCGGCATGCCGTGAGGCTAGGCCTCAGGCTTCAGGCCTGGCGGCCCGGCGAACGGCCGGAGCTAGGGTTAGGGTTAGGCCCCCCGTGAGGCTGAGGCTCGAGGTCGGGGTACGGACACGTGTGGGGGGGCGTGTGCGGCGTAGGGCGCGGCATGCCGTGAGGCTAGGCCTCAGGCTTCAGGCCTGGCGGCCCGGCGAAGGGCCGGAGCTAGGGTTAGGGTTAGGCCCCCCGTGAGGCTGAGGCTCGAGGTCGGGGTACGGACACGTGTGGGGGGGCATGTGCGGCGTAGGGCGCGGCATGCCGTGAGGCCAGGCCTCAGGCTTCAGGCCTGGCGGCCCGGCGAAGGGCCGGAGCTAGGGTTAGGGTTAGGCCCCCCGTGAGGCTGAGGCTCGAGGTCGGGGTACGGACACGTGTGGGGGGGCGTGTGCGGCGTAGGGCGTGGCATGCCGTGAGGCTAGGCCTCAGGCTTCAGGCCTGGCGGCCCGGCGAACGGCCGGAGCTAGGGTTAGGGTTAGGCCCCCCGTGAGGCTGAGGCTCGAGGTCGGGGTACGGACACGTGTGGGGGGGCGTGTGCGGCGTAGGGCGCGGCATGCCGTGAGGCTAGGCCTCAGGCTTCAGGCATGGCGGCCCGGCGAAGGGCCGGAGCTAGGGTTAGGGTTAGGCCCCCCGTGAGGCTGAGGCTCGAGGTCGGGGTACGGACACGTGTGGGGGGGCGTGTGCGGCGTAGGGCGCGGCATGCCGTGAGGCTAGGCCTCAGGCTTCAGGCCTGGCGGCCCGGCGAAGGGCCGGAGCTAGGGTTAGGGTTAGGCCCCCCGTGAGGCTGAGGCTCGAGGTCGGGGTACGGACACGTGTGGGGGGGCGTGTGCGGCGTAGGGCGCGGCATGCCGTGAGGCTAGGCCTCAGGCTTCAGGCCTGGCGGCCCGGCGAAGGGCCGGAGCTAGGGTTAGGGTTAGGCCCCCCGTGAGGCTGAGGCTCGAGGTCGGGGTACGGACACGTGTGGGGGGGCGTGTGCGGCGTAGGGCGCGGCATGCCGTGAGGCTAGGCCTCAGGCTTCAGGCCTGGCGGCCCGGCGAAGGGCCGGAACTAGGGTTAGGGTTAGGCCCCCCGTGTGGCTGAGGCTCGAGGTCGCGGTACGGACACGTGTGGGGGGGCGTGTGCGGCGTAGGGCGCGGCATGCCGTGAGGCTAGGCCTCAGGCTTCAGGCCTGGCGGCCCGGCGAAGGGCCGGAGCTAGGGTTAGGGTTAGGCCCCCGGTGAGGCTGAGGCTCGAGGTCGGGGTACGGACACGTGTGGGGGGGCGTGTGCGTCGTAGGGCGCGGCATGCCGTGATGCTAGGCCTCAGGCTTCAGGCCTGGCGGCCCGGCGAAGGGCCGGAGCTAGGGTTAGGGTTAGGCCCCCCGTGAGGCTGAGGCTCGAGGTCGGGGTACGGACACGTGTGGGGGGGCGTGTGCGGCGTAGGGCGCGGCATGCCGTGAGGCTAGGCCTCAGGCTTCAGGCCTGGCGGCCCGGCGAACGGCCGGAGCTAGGGTTAGGGTTAGGCCCCCCGTGAGGCTGAGGCTCGAGGTCGGGGTACGGACACGTGTGGGGGGGCGTGTGCGGCGTGGGGTGCGGCATGCCGTGAGGCTAGGCCTCAGGCTTCAGGCCTGGCGGCCCGGCGAAGGGCCGGAGCTAGGGTTAGGGTTAGGCCGCCCGTGAGGCTGAGGCTCGAGGTCGGGGTACGGAAACGTGTGGGGGGGCGTGTGCGGCGTAGGGCGCGGCATGCCGTGAGGCTAGGCCTCAGGCTTCAGGCCTGGCGGCCCGGCGAAGGGCCGGAGCTAGGGTTAGGGTTAGGCCCCCCGTGAGGCTGAGGCTCGAGGTCGGGGTACGGACACGTGTGGGGGGGCGTGTGCGGCGTAGGGCGCGGCATGCCGTGAGGCTAGGCCTCAGGCTTCAGGCCTGGCGGCCCGGCGAAGGGCCGGAGCTAGGGTTAGGGTTAGGCCCCCCGTGAGGCTGAGGCTCGAGGTCGGGGTACGGACACGTGTGGGGGGGCGTGTGCGGCGTAGGGCGCGGCATGCCGTGAGGCTAGGCCTCAGGCTTCAGGCCTCGCGGCCCGGCGAACGGCCGGAGCTAGGGTTAGGGTTAGGCCCCCCGTGAGGCTGAGGCTCGAGGTCGGGGTACGGACACGTGTGGGGGGGCGTGTGCGGCGTAGGGCGCGGCATGCCGTGAGGCTAGGCCTCAGGCTTCAGGCCTGGCGGCCCGGCGAAGGGCCGGAGCTAGGGTTAGGGTTAGGCCCCCCGTGAGGCTGAGGCTCGAGGTCGGGGTACGGACACGTGTGGGGGGGCGTGTGCGGCGTAGGGCGCGGCATGCCGTGAGGCTAGGCCTCAGGCTTCAGGCCTGGCGGCCCGGCGAAGGGCCGGAGCTAGGGTTAGGGTTAGGCCCCCCGTGAGGCTGAGGCTCGAGGTCGGGCTACGGACACGTGTGGGGGGGCGTGTGCGGCGTAGGGCGCGGCATGCCGTGAGGCTAGGCCTCAGGCTTCAGGCCTGGCGGCCCGGCGAAGGGCCGGAGCTAGGGTTAGGGTTAGGCCCCCCGTGAGGCTGAGGCTCGAGGTCGGGGTACGGACACGTGTGGGGGGGCGTGTGCGGCGTAGGGCGCGGCATGCCGTGAGCCTAGGCCTCAGGCTTCAGGCCTGGCGGCCCGGCGAAGGGCCGGAGCTAGGGTTAGGGTTAGGCCCCCCGTGAGGCTGAGGCTCGAGGTCGCGGTACGGACACGTGTGGGGGGGCGTGTGCGGCGTAGGGCGCGGCATGCCGTGAGGCTAGGCCTCAGGCTTCAGGCCTGGCGGCCCGGCGAAGGGCCGGAGCTAGGGTTAGGGTTAGGCCCCCGGTGAGGCTGAGGCTCGAGGTCGGGGTACGGACACGTGTGGGGGGGCGTGTGCGTCGTAGGGCGCGGCATGCCGTGATGCTAGGCCTCAGGCTTTAGGCCTGGCGGCCCGGCGAAGGGCCGGAGCTAGGGTTAGGGTTAGGCCCCCCGTGAGGCTGAGGCTCGAGGTCGGGGTACGGACACGTGTGGGGGGGCGTGTGCGGCGTAGGGCGCGGCATGCCGTGAGGCTAGGCCTCAGGCTTCAGGCCTGGCGGCCCGGCGAACGGCCGGAGCTAGGGTTAGGGTTAGGCCCCCCGTGAGGCTGAGGCTCGAGGTCGGGGTACGGACACGTGTGGGGGGGCGTGTGCGGCGTAGGGCGCGGCATGCCGTGAGGCTAGGCCTCAGGCTTCAGGCCTGGCGGCCCGGCGAACGGCCGGAGCTAGGGTTAGGGTTAGGCCCCCCGTGAGGCTGAGGCTCGAGGTCGGGGTACGGACACGTGTGGGGGGGCGTGTGCGGCGTAGGGCGCGGCATGCCGTGAGGCTAGGCCTCAGGCTTCAGGCCTGGCGGCCCGGCGAACGGCCGGAGCTAGGGTTAGGGTTAGGCCCCCCGTGAGGCTGAGGCTCGAGTTCGGGGTACGGACACGTGTGGGGGGGCGTGTGCGGCGTAGGGCGCGGCATGCCGTGAGGCTAGGCCTCAGGCTTCAGGCCTGGCGGCCCGGCGAACGGCCGGAGCTAGGGTTAGGGTTAGGCCCCCCGTGAGGCTGAGGCTCGAGGTCGGGGTACGGACACGTGTGGGGGGGCGTGTGCGGCGTAGGGCGCGGCATGCCGTGAGGCTAGGCCTCAGGCTTCAGGCCTGGCGGCCCGGCGAAGGGCCGGAGCTAGGGTTAGGGTTAGGCCCCCCGTGAGGCTGAGGCTCGAGGTCGGGGTACGGACACGTGTGGGGGGGCGTGTGCGGCGTAGGGCGCGGCATGCCGTGAGGCTAGGCCTCAGGCTTCAGGCCTGGCGGCCCGGCGAACGGCCGGAGCTAGGGTTAGGGTTAGGCCCCCCGTGAGGCTGAGGCTCGAGGTCGGGGTACGGACACGTGTGGGGGGGCGTGTGCGGCGTAGGGCGCGGCATGCCGTGAGGCTAGGCCTCAGGCTTCAGGCCTGGCGGCCCGGCGAAGGGCCGGAGCTAGGGTTAGGGTTAGGCCCCCCGTGAGGCTGAGGCTCGATGTCGGGGTACGGACACGTGTGGGGGGGCATGTGCGGCGTAGGGCGCGGCATGCCGTGAGGCCAGGCCTCAGGCTTCAGGCCTGGCGGCCCGGCGAAGGGCCGGAGCTAGGGTTAGGGTTAGGCCCCCCGTGAGGCTGAGGCTCGAGGTCGGGGTACGGACACGTGTGGGGGGGCGTGTGCGGCGTAGGGCGTGGCATGCCGTGAGGCTAGGCCTCAGGCTTCAGGCCTGGCGGCCCGGCGAACGGCCGGAGCTAGGGTTAGGGTTAGGCCCCCCGTGAGGCTGAGGCTCGAGGTCGGGGTACGGACACGTGTGGGGGGGCGTGTGCGGCGTAGGGCGCGGCATGCCGTGAGGCTAGGCCTCAGGCTTCAGGCATGGCGGCCCGGCGAAGGGCCGGAGCTAGGGTTAGGGTTAGGCCCCCCGTGAGGCTGAGGCTCGAGGTCGGGGTACGGACACGTGTGGGGGGGCGTGTGCGGCGTAGGGCGCGGCATGCCGTGAGGCTAGGCCTCAGGCTTCAGGCCTGGCGGCCCGGCGAAGGGCCGGAGCTAGGGTTAGGGTTAGGCCCCCCGTGAGGCTGAGGCTCGAGGTCGGGGTACGGACACGTGTGGGGGGGCGTGTGCGGCGTAGGGCGCGGCATGCCGTGAGGCTAGGCCTCAGGCTTCAGGCCTGGCGGCCCGGCGAAGGGCCGGAGCTAGGGTTAGTGTTAGGCCCCCCGTGAGGCTGAGGCTCGAGGTCGGGGTACGGACACGTGTGGGGGGGCGTGTGCGGCGTAGGGCGCGGCATGCCGTGAGGCTAGGCCTCAGGCTTCAGGCCTGGCGGCCCGGCGAAGGGCCGGAGCTAGGGTTAGGGTTAGGCCCCCCGTGAGGCTGAGGCTCGAGGTCGCGGTACGGACACGTGTGGGGGGGCGTGTGCGGCGTAGGGCGCGGCATGCCGTGAGGCTAGGCCTCAGGCTTCAGGCCTGGCGGCCCGGCGAAGGGCCGGAGCTAGGGTTAGGGTTAGGCCCCCGGTGAGGCTGAGGCTCGAGGTCGGGGTACGGACACGTGTGGGGGGGCGTGTGCGTCGTAGGGCGCGGCATGCCGTGATGCTAGGCCTCAGGCTTCAGGCCTGGCGGCCCGGCGAAGGGCCGGAGCTAGGGTTAGGGTTAGGCCCCCCGTGAGGCTGAGGCTCGAGGTCGGGGTACGGACACGTGTGGGGGGGCGTGTGCGGCGTAGGGCGCGGCATGCCGTGAGGCTAGGCCTCAGGCTTCAGGCCTGGCGGCCCGGCGAACGGCCGGAGCTAGGGTTAGGGTTAGGCCCCCCGTGAGGCTGAGGCTCGAGGTCGGGGTACGGACACGTGTGGGGGGGCGTGTGCGGCGTGGGGTGCGGCATGCCGTGAGGCTAGGCCTCAGGCTTCAGGCCTGGCGGCCCGGCGAAGGGCCGGAGCTAGGGTTAGGGTTAGGCCGCCCGTGAGGCTGAGGCTCGAGGTCGGGGTACGGAAACGTGTGGGGGGGCGTGTGCGGCGTAGGGCGCGGCATGCCGTGAGGCTAGGCCTCAGGCTTCAGGCCTGGCGGCCCGGCGAAGGGCCGGAGCTAGGGTTAGGGTTAGGCCCCCCGTGAGGCTGAGGCTCGAGGTCGGGGTACGGACACGTGTGGGGGGGCGTGTGCGGCGTAGGGCGCGGCATGCCGTGAGGCTAGGCCTCAGGCTTCAGGCCTGGCGGCCCGGCGAAGGGCCGGAGCTAGGGTTAGGGTTAGGCCCCCCGTGAGGCTGAGGCTCGAGGTCGGGGTACGGACACGTGTGGGGGGGCGTGTGCGGCGTAGGGCGCGGCATGCCGTGAGGCTAGGCCTCAGGCTTCAGGCCTCGCGGCCCGGCGAACGGCCGGAGCTAGGGTTAGGGTTAGGCCCCCCGTGAGGCTGAGGCTCGAGGTCGGGGTACGGACACGTGTGGGGGGGCGTGTGCGGCGTAGGGCGCGGCATGCCGTGAGGCTAGGCCTCAGGCTTCAGGCCTGGCGGCCCGGCGAAGGGCCGGAGCTAGGGTTAGGGTTAGGCCCCCCGTGAGGCTGAGGCTCGAGGTCGGGGTACGGACACGTGTGGGGGGGCCGTGTGCGGCGTAGGGCGCGGCATGCCGTGAGGCTAGGCCTCAGGCTTCAGGCCTGGCGGCCCGGCGAAGGGCCGGAGCTAGGGTTAGGGTTAGGCCCCCCGTGAGGCTGAGGCTCGAGGTCGGGGTACGGACACGTGTGGGGGGGCGTGTGCGGCGTAGGGCGCGGCATGCCGTGAGGCTAGGCCTCAGGCTTCAGGCCTGGCGGCCCGGCGAAGGGCCGGAGCTAGGGTTAGGGTTAGGCCCCCCGTGAGGCTGAGGCTCGAGGTCGGGGTACGGACACGTGTGGGGGGGGCGTGTGCGGCGTAGGGCGCGGCATGCCGTGAGCCTAGGCCTCAGGCTTCAGGCCTGGCGGCCCGGCGAAGGGCCGGAGCTAGGGTTAGGGTTAGGCCCCCCGTGAGGCTGAGGCTCGAGGTCGCGGTACGGACACGTGTGGGGGGGCGTGTGCGGCGTAGGGCGCGGCATGCCGTGAGGCTAGGCCTCAGGCTTCAGGCCTGGCGGCCCGGCGAAGGGCCGGAGCTAGGGTTAGGGTTAGGCCCCCGGTGAGGCTGAGGCTCGAGGTCGGGGTACGGACACGTGTGGGGGGGCGTGTGCGTCGTAGGGCGCGGCATGCCGTGATGCTAGGCCTCAGGCTTTAGGCCTGGCGGCCCGGCGAAGGGCCGGAGCTAGGGTTAGGGTTAGGCCCCCCGTGAGGCTGAGGCTCGAGGTCGGGGTACGGACACGTGTGGGGGGGCGTGTGCGGCGTAGGGCGTGGCATGCCGTGAGGCTAGGCCTCAGGCTTCAGGCCTGGCGGCCCGGCGAACGGCCGGTGCTAGGGTTAGGGTTAGGCCCCCCGTGAGGCTGAGGCTCGAGGTCGGGGTACGGACACGTGTGGGGGGGCGTGTGCGGCGTGGGGTGCGGCATGCCGTGAGGCTAGGCCTCAGGCTTCAGGCCTGGCGGCCCGGCGAAGGGCCGGAGCTAGGGTTAGGGTTAGGCCGCCCGTGAGGCTGAGGCTCGAGGTCGGGGTACGGACACGTGTGGGGGGGCGTGTGCGGCGTAGGGCGCGGCATGCCGTGAGGCTAGGCCTCAGGCTTCAGGCCTGGCGGCCCGGCGAAGGGCCGGAGCTAGGGTTAGGGTTAGGCCCCCCGTGAGGCTGAGGCTCGAGGTCGGGGTACGGACACGTGTGGGGGGGCGTATGCGGCGTAGGGCGCGGCATGCCGTGAGGCTAGGCCTCAGGCTTCAGTCCTGGCGGCCCGGCGAAGGGCCGGAGCTAGGGTTAGGCTTAGGCCCCCCGTGAGTCTGAGGCTCGAGGTCGGGGTACGGACACGTGTGGGGGGGCGTGTGCGGCGTAGGGCGCGGCATGCCGTGAGGCTAGGCCTCAGGCTTCAGGCCTCGCGGCCCGGCGAACGGCCGGAGCTAGGGTTAGGGTTAGGCCCCCCGTGAGGCTGAGGCTCGAGGTCGGGGTACGGACACGTGTGGGGGGGCGTGTGCGGCGTAGGGCGCGGCATGCCGTGAGGCTAGGCCTCAGGCTTCAGGCCTGGCGGCCCGGCGAATGGCCGGAGCTAGGGTTAGGGTTAGGCCCCCGTGAGGCTGAGGCTCGAGGTCGGGGTACGGACACGTGTGGGGGGGGCGTGTGCGGCGTAGGGCGCGGCATGCCGTGAGGCTAGGCCTCAGGCTTCAGGCCTGGCGGCCCGGCGAACGGCCTTAGCTAGGGTTAGGGTTAGGCCCCCCGTGAGGCTGAGGCTCGAGGTCGGGGTACGGACACGTGTGGGGGGGCGTGTGCGGCGTAGGGCGCGGCATGCCGTGAGGCTAGGCCTCAGGCTTCAGGCCTGGCGGCCCGGCGAAGGGCCGGAGCTAGGGTTAGGGTTAGGCCCCCCGTGAGGCTGAGGCTCGAGGTCGGGGTACGGACACGTGTGGGGGGGCGTGTGCGGCGTAGGGCGCGGCATGCCGTGAGGCTAGGCCTCAGGCTTCAGGCCTGGCGGCCCGGCGAACGGCCGGAGCTAGGGTTAGGGTTAGGCCCCCCGTGAGGCTGAGGCTCGAGGTCGGGGTACGGACACGTGTGGGGGGGCGTGTGCGGCGTAGGGCGCGGCATGCCGTGAGGCTAGGCCTCAGGCTTCAGGCCTGGCGGCCCGGCGAAGGGCCGGAGCTAGGGTTAGGGTTAGGCCCCCCGTGAGGCTGAGGCTCGAGGTCGGGGTACGGACACGTGTGGGGGGGCATGTGCGGCGTAGGGCGCGGCATGCCGTGAGGCTAGGCCTCAGGCTTCAGTCCTGGCGGCCCGGCGAAGGGCCGGAGCTAGGGTTAGGGTTAGGCCCCCCGTGAGGCTGAGGCTCGAGGTCGGGGTACGGACACGTGTGGGGGGGCGTGTGCGGCGTAGGGCGCGGCATGCCGTGAGGCTAGGCCTCAGGCTTGAGTCCTGGCGGCCCGGCGAAGGGCCGGAGCTAGGGTTAGGGTTAGGCCCCCGGTGAGGCTGAGGCTCGAGGTCGGGGTACGGACACGTGTGGGGGGGCGTGTGCGGCGTAGGGCGCGGCATGCCGTGAGGCTAGGCCTCAGGCTTCAGGCCTGGCGGCCCGGCGAAGGGCCGGAGCTAGGGTTAGGGTTAGGCCCCCCGTGAGGCTGAGGCTCGAGGTCGGGGTACGGGACACGTGTGGGGGGGCGTGTGCGGCGTAGGGCGTGGCATGCCGTGAGGCTAGGCCTCAGGCTTCAGGCCTGGCGGCCCGGCGAAGGGCCGGAGCTAGGGTTAGGGTTAGGCCCCCCGTGAGGCTGAGGCTCGAGGTCGGGGTACGGACACGTGTGGGGGGGCGTGTGCGGCGTAGGGCGCGGCATGCCGTGAGGCTAGGCCTCAGGCTTCAGGCCTGGCGGCCCGGCGAAGGGCCGGAGCTAGGGTTAGGGTTAGGCCCCCGGTGAGGCTGAGGCTCGAGGTCGGGGTACGGACACGTGTGGGGGGGTGTGTGCGGCGTAGGGCGCGGCATGCCGTGAGGCTAGGCCTCAGGCTTCAGGCCTGGCGGCCCAGCGAAAGGCCGGAGCTAGGGTTAGGATTAGGCCCCCGGTGAGGCTGAGGCTCGAGGTCGGGGTACGGACACGTGTGGGGGGGCGTGTGCGGCGTAGAGCGCGGCATGCCGTGAGGCTAGGCCTCAGGCTTGAGGCCTGGCGGCCCGGCGAAGGGCCGGAGCTAGGGTTAGGGTTAGGCCCCTGGTGAGGCTGAGGCTCGAGGTCGGGATACGGACACGTGTGGGGGGGGCGTGTGCGGCGTAGGGCGCGGCATGCCGTGAGGCTAGGCCTCAGGCTTGAGGCCTGGATGCCCGGCGAAGGGCCGGAGCTAGGGTTAAGGTTAGGCCCCGGTGAGGCTGAGGCTCGAGGTCGGGGTACGGACACGTGTGGGGGGTCGTGTGCGGCGTAGGGCGCGGCATGCCGTGAGGCTGGGCCTCAGGCTTCAGGCCTGGCGGCCCGCGAAGGGCCGGAGCTAGGGTTAGGGTTAGGCCCCCGGTGAGGCTGAGGCTCGAGGTCGGGGTACGGACACGTGTGGGGGGGCGTGTGCGGCGTAGGGCGCGGCATGCCGTGAGGCTAGGCCTCAGGCTTGAGGCCTGGATGCCCGGCGAAGGGCCGGAGCTAGGGTTAAGTTTAGGCCCCCGGTGAGGCTGAGGCTCGAGGTCGGGGTACGGACACGTGTGGGGGGTCGTGTGCGGCGTAGGGCGCGGCATGCCGTGAGGCTGGGCCTCAGGCTTCAGGCCTGGCGGCCCCGCGAAGGGCCGGAGCTAGGGTTAGGGTTAGGCCCCCGGTGAGGCTGAGGCTCGAGGTCGGGGTACGGACACGTGTGGGGGGGCGTGTGCGGCGTAGGGCGCGGCATGCCGTGAGGCTAGGCCTCAGGCTTGAGGCCTGGCGGCCCGGCGAAGGGCCGGAGCTAGGGTTAGGGTTAGGCCCCCGGTGAGGCTGAGGCTCGAGGTCGGGGTACGGACACCTGTGGGGGGGCGTGTGCGGCGTAGGGTGCGGCATGCCGTGAGGCTAGGCCTCAGGCTTGAGGCCTGGCGGCCCGGCGAAGGGCCGGAGCTAGGGTTAGGGTTAGGCCCCCGGTGAGGCTGAGGCTCGAGGTCGGGGTACGGACACGTGTGGGGGGGCGTGTGCGGCGTAGGGCGCGGCATGCCGTGAGGCTAGGCCTCAGGCTTCAGGCCTGGCGGCCCGGCGAAGGGCCGGAGCTAGGGTTAGGGTTAGGCCCCCGGTGAGGCTGAGGCTCGAGGTCGGGGTACGGACACGTGTGGGGGGGCGTGTGCGGCGTAGGGCGCGGCATGCCGTGAGGCTAGGCCTCAGGCTTCAGGCCTGGCGGCCCGGCGAAGGGCCGGAGCTAGGGTTAGGGTTAGGCCCCCCGTGAGGCTGAGGCTCGAGGTCGGGGTACGGACACGTGTGGTGGGGCGTGTGCGGCGTAGGGCGCGGCATGCCGTGAGGCTAGGCCTCAGGCTTCAGGCCTGGCGGCCCGGCGAACGGCCTTAGCTAGGGTTAGGGTTAGGCCCCCCGTGAGGCTGAGGCTCGAGGTCGGGGTACGGACACGTGTGGGGGGGCGTGTGCGGCGTAGGGCGCGGCATGCCGTGAGGCTAGGCCTCAGGGTTCAGGCCTGGAGGCCCGGCGAAGGGCCGGAGCTAGGGTTAGGGTTAGGCCCCCCGTGAGGCTGAGGCTCGAGGTCGGGGTACGGACACGTGTGGGGGGGCGTGTGCGGCGTAGGGCGCGGCATGCCGTGAGGCTAGGCCTCAGGCTTCAGGCCTGGCGGCCCGGCGAACGGCCGGAGCTAGGGTTAGGGTTAGGCCCCCCGTGAGGCTGAGGCTCGAGGTCGGGGTACGGACACGTGTGGGGGGGCGTGTGCGGCGTAGGGCGCGGCATGCCGTGAGGCTAGGCCTCAGGCTTCAGGCCTGGCGGCCCGGCAAACGGCCGGAGCTAGGGTTAGGGTTAGGCCCCCCGTGAGGCTGAGGCTCGAGGTCGGGGTACGGACACGTGTGGGGGGGCGTGTGCGGCGTAGGGCGCGGCATGCCGTGAGGCTAGGCCTCAGGCTTCAGGCCTGGCGGCCCGGCGAACGGCCGGAGCTAGGGTTAGGGTTAGGCCCCCCGTGAGGCTGAGGCTCGAGTTCGGGGTACGGACACGTGTGGGGGGGCGTGTGCGGCGTAGGGCGCGGCATGCCGTGAGGCTAGGCCTCAGGCTTCAGGCCTGGCGGCCCGGCGAAGGGCCGGAGCTAGGGTTAGGGTTAGGCCCCCCGTGAGGCTGAGGCTCGAGGTCGGGGTACGGACACGTGTGGGGGGGCGTGTGCGGCGTAGGGCGCGGCATGCCGTGAGGCTAGGCCTCAGGCTTCAGGCCTGGCGGCCCGGCGAAGGGCCGGAGCTAGGGTTAGGGTTAGGCCCCCCGTGAGGCTGAGGCTCGAGGTCGGGGTACGGACACGTGTGGGGGGGCGTGTGCGGCATAGGGCGCGGCATGCCGTGAGGCTAGGCCTCAGGCTTCAGGCCTGGCGGCCCGGCGAACGGCCGGAGCTAGGGTTAGGGTTAGGCCCCCCGTGAGGCTGAGGCTCGAGGTCGGGGTACGGACACGTGTGGGGGGGCGTGTGCGGCGTAGGGCGCGGCATGCCGTGAGGATAGGCCTCAGGCTTCAGGCCTGGCGGCCCGGCGAACGGCCGGAGCTAGGGTTAGGGTTAGGCCCCCCGTGAGGCTGAGGCTCGAGGTCGGGGTACGGACACGTGTGGGGGGGCGTGTGCGGCGTAGGGCGCGGCATGCCGTGAGGCTAGGCCTCAGGCTTCAGGCCTGGCGGCCCGGCGAACGGCCGGAGCTAGGGTTAGGGTTAGGCCCCCCGTGAGGCTGAGGCTCGAGGTCGGGGTACGGACACGTGTGGGGGGGCGTGTGCGGCGTAGGGCGCGGCATGCCGTGAGGCTAGGCCTCAGGCTTCAGGCCTGGCGGCCCGGCGAACGGCCGGAGCTAGGGTTAGGGTTAGGCCCCACGTGAGGCTGAGGCTCGAGGTCGGGGTACGGACACGTGTGGGGGGGCGTGTGCGGCGTAGGGCGCGGCATGCCGTGAGGCTAGGCCTCAGGCTTCAGGCCTGGCGGCCCGGCGAACGGCCGGAGCTAGGGTTAGGGTTAGGCCCCCCGTGAGGCTGAGGCTCGAGGTCGGGGTACGGACACGTGTGGGGGGGCGTGTGCGGCGTAGGGCGCGGCATGCCGTGAGGCTAGGCCTCAGGCTTCAGGCCTGGCGGCCCGGCGAACGGCCGGAGCTAGGGTTAGGGTTAGGCCCCCCGTGAGGCTGAGGCTCCAGTTCGGGGTACGGACACGTGTGGGGGGTCGTGTGCGGCGTAGGGCGCGGCATGCCGTGAGGCTAGGCCTCAGGCTTCAGGCCTGGCGGCCCGGCGAACGGCCGGAGCTAGGGTTAGGGTTAGGCCCCCCGTGAGGCTGAGGCTCGAGGTCGGGGTACGGACACGTGTGGGGGGGCGTGTGCGGCGTAGGGCGCGGCATGCCGTGAGGCTAGGCCTCAGGCTTCAGCCCTGGCGGCCCGGCGAATGGCCGGAGCTAGGGTTAGGGTTAGGCCCCCCGTGAGGCTGAGGCTCGAGGTCGGGGTACGGACACGTGTGGGGGGGCGTGTGCGGCGTAGGGCGCGGCATGCCGTGAGGCTAGGCCTCAGGCTTCAGGCCTGGCGGTCCGGCGAACGGCCAGAGCTAGGGTTAGGGTTAGGCCCCCCGTGAGGCTGAGGCTCGAGGTCGGGGTACGGACACGTGTGGGGGGGCGTGTGCGGCGTAGGGCGCGGCATGCCGTGAGGCTAGGCCTCAGGCTTCAGGCCTGGCGGCCCGGCGAACGGCCGGAGCTAGGGTTAGGGTTAGGCCCCCCGTGAGGCTGAGGCTCGAGGTCGGGGTACGGACACGTGTGGGGGGGCGTGTGCGGCGTAGGGCGCGGCATGCCGTGAGGCTAGGCCTCAGGCTTGAGGCCTCGCGGCCCGGCGAAGGGCCGGAGCTAGGGTTAGGGTTAGGCCCCCCGTGAGGCTGAGGCTCGAGGTCGGGGTACGGACACGTGTGGGGGGGCGTGTGCGGCGTAGGGCGTGGCATGCCGTGAGGCTAGGCCTCAGGCTTCAGGCCTGGCGGCCCGGCGAAGGGCCGGAGCTAGGGTTAGGGTTAGGCCCCCGGTGAGGCTGAGGCTCGAGGTCGGGGTACGGACACGTGTGGGGGGGCGTGTGCGGCGTAGGGCGCGGCATGCCGTGAGGCTAGGCCTCAGGCTTCAGGCCTGGCGGCCTGGCGAAGGGCCGGAGCTAGGGTTAGGGTTAGGCCCCCCGTGAGGCTGAGGCTCGAGGTCGGGGTACGGACACGTGGGGGGGGGGCGTGTGCGGCGTAGGGCGCGGCATGCCGTGAGGCTAGGCCTCAGGCTTCAGGCCTGGCGGCCCGGCGAAGGGCCGGAGCTAGGGTTAGGGTTAGGCCCCCCGTGAGGCTGAGGCTCGAGGTCGGGGTACAGACACGTGTGGGGGGGCGTGTGCGGCGTAGGGCGCGGCATGCCGTGAGGCTAGGCCTCAGGCTTCAGGCCTGGCGGCCCGGCGAAGGGCCGGAGCTAGGGTTAGGCTTAGGCCCCCCGTGAGGCTGAGGCTCGAGGTCGGGGTACGGACACGTGTGGGGGGGCGTGTGCGGCGTAGGGCGCGGCATG
Organism: Kogia breviceps; assembly: GCF_026419965.1. NCBI lineage: Eukaryota > Metazoa > Chordata > Mammalia > Artiodactyla > Physeteridae > Kogia > Kogia breviceps. The sequence continues at coordinate 2,369 of NW_026711619.1, read as the reverse complement.
CCGTGAGGCTAGGCCTCAGGCTTCAGGCCTGGCGGCCCGGCGAAGGGCCGGAGCTAGGGTTAGGGTTAGGCCCCCGGTGAGGCTGAGGCTCGAGGTCGGGGTACGGACACGTGTGGGGGGGCGTGTGCGTCGTAGGGCGCGGCATGCCGTGAGGCTAGGCCTCAGGCTTCAGGCCTGGCGGCCCGGCGAAGGGCCGGAGCTAGGGTTAGGGTTAGGCCCCCCGTGAGGCTGAGGCTCGAGGTCGGGGTACGGACACGTGTGGGGGGGCGTGTGCGGCGTAGGGCGCGGCATGCCGTGAGGCTAGGCCTCAGGCTTCAGGCCTGGCGGCCCGGCGAACGGCCGGAGCTAGGGTTAGGGTTAGGCCCCCCGTGAGGCTGAGGCTCGAGGTCGGGGTACGGACACGTGTGGGGGGGCGTGTGCGGCGTAGGGCGCGGCATGCCGTGAGGCTAGGCCTCAGGCTTCAGGCCTGGCGGCCCGGCGAAGGGCCGGAGCTAGGGTTAGGGTTAGGCCGCCCGTGAGGCTGAGGCTCGAGGTCGGGGTACGGACACGTGTGGGGGGGCGTGTGCGGCGTAGGGCGCGGCATGCCGTGAGGCTAGGCCTCAGGCTTCAGGCCTCGCGGCCCGGCGAAGGGCCGGAGCTAGGGTTAGGATTAGGCCCCCCGTGAGGCTGAGGCTCGAGGTCGGGGTACGGACACGTGTGGGGGGGCGTGTGCGGCGTAGGGCGTGGCATGCCGTGAGGCTAGGCCTCAGGCTTCAGGCCTGGCGGCCCGGCGAAGGGCCGGAGCTAGGGTTAGGGTTAGGCCCCCGGTGAGGCTGAGGCTCGAGGTCGGGGTACGGACACGTGTGGGGGGGCGTGTGCGGCGTAGGGCGCGGCATGCCGTGAGGCTAGGCCTCAGGCTTCAGGCCTGGCGGCCTGGCGAAGGGCCGGAGCTAGGGTTAGGGTTAGGCCCCCCGTGAGGCTGAGGCTCGAGGTCGGGGTACGGACACGTGTGGGGGGGCGTGTGCGGCGTAGGGCGCGGCATGCCGTGAGGCTAGGCCTCAGGCTTCAGGCCTGGCGGCCCGGCGAAGGGCCGGAGCTAGGGTTAGGGTTAGGCCCCCGGTGAGGCTGAGGCTCGAGGTCGGGGTACGGACACGTGTGGGGGGGCGTGTGCGGCGTAGGGCGCGGCATGCCGTGAGGCTAGGCCTCAGGCTTCAGGCCTGGCGGCCCGGCGAAGGGCCGGAGCTAGGGTTAGGGTTAGGCCCCCCGTGAGGCTGAGGCTCGAGGTCGGGGTACGGACACGTGTGGGGGGGCGTGTGCGGCGTAGGGCGCGGGATGCCGTGAGGCTAGTCCTCAGGCTTCAGGCCTGGCGGCCCGGCGAACGGCCGGAGCTAGGGTTAGGGTTAGGCCCCCCGTGAGGCTGAGGCTCGAGGTCGGGGTACGGACACGTGTGGGGGGGCGTGTGCGGCGTAGGGCGCGGCATGCCGTGAGGCTAGGCCTCAGGCTTCAGGCCTGGCGGCCCGGCGAACGGCCGGAGCTAGGGTTAGGGTTAGGCCCCCCGTGAGGCTGAGGCTCGAGGTCGGGGTACGGACACGTGTGGGGGGGCGTGTGCGGCGTAGGGCGCGGCATGCCGTGAGGCTAGGCCTCAGGCTTCAGGCCTGGCGGCCCGGCGAACGGCCGGAGCTAGGGTTAGGGTTAGGCCCCCCGTGAGGCTGAGGCTCGAGGTCGGGGTACGGACACGTGTGGGGGGGCGTGTGCGGCGTAGGGCGCGGCATGCCGTGAGGCTAGGCCTCAGGCTTCAGGCCTGGCGGCCCGGCGAACGGCCGGAGCTAGGGTTAGGGTTAGGCCCCACGTGAGGCTGAGGCTCGAGGTCGGGGTACGGACACGTGTGGGGGGGCGTGTGCGGCGTAGGGCGCGGCATGCCGTGAGGCTAGGCCTCAGGCTTCAGGCCTGGCGGCCCGGTGAACGGCCGGAGCTAGGGTTAGGGTTAGGCCCCCCGTGAGGCTGAGGCTCGAGGTCGGGGTACGGACACGTGTGGGGGGGGCGTGTGCGGCGTAGGGCGCGGCATGCCGTGAGGCTAGGCCTCAGGCTTCAGGCCTGGCGGCCCGGCGAACGGCCGGAGCTAGGGTTAGGGTTAGGCCCCCCGTGAGGCTGAGGCTCCAGTTCGGGGTACGGACACGTGTGGGGGGTCGTGTGCGGCGTAGGGCGCGGCATGCCGTGAGGCTAGGCCTCAGGCTTCAGGCCTGGCGGCCCGGCAAACGGCCGGAGCTAGGGTTAGGGTTAGGCCCCCCGTGAGGCTGAGGCTCGAGGTCGGGGTACGGACACGTGTGGGGGGGCGTGTGCGGCGTAGGGCGCGGCATGCCGTGAGGCTAGGCCTCAGGCTTCAGCCCTGG